>NW_024039743.1:0-122500 GCF_016077235.1 Cyprinodon tularosa | reverse complement strand
CCAGGACTCAGACACCGCCATCAGGACTCAGTTAACGCCTCCAGGACTCAGTCACCACCATCAGGACTCAGTTACCGCCTCCAGGACTCAGTCACCGCCTCCAGGACTCAGTCACCGCCTCCAGGACTCAGTCACCGCCATCAGGACTCAGTTACCGCCTCCAGGACTCAGTCACCGCCTCCAGGACTCAGTCACCGCCTCCAGGACTCAGTCACCGCCTCCAGGACTCAGTCACCGCCATCAGGACTCAGTCACCGCCATCAGGACTCAGTCACCTCCATCAGGACTCAGTCACCGCCGTCAGGACACAGTCACTGCCATCAGGACTCAGTTACCGCCTCCAGGACTCAGACACCGCCATCAGGACTCAGTTAACGCCTCCAGGACTCAGTCACCACCATCAGGACTCAGTTACCGCCTCCAGGACTCAGTCACCGCCTCCAGGACTCAGTCACCGCCTCCAGGACTCAGTCACCGCCATCAGGACTCAGTTACCGCCTCCAGGACTCAGTCACCGCCTCCAGGACTCAGTCACCGCCGCCAGGACTCAGTCACCGCCGTCAGGACTCAGTCACCGCCGTCAGGACTAAGTCACAGCCTCCAGGACTCAGTCACCGCCATCAGGACTCAGTCACCGCCTCCAGGACTCAGTCACCACCATCAGGACTCAATTACAGCCTCCAGGACTCAGTCACCGCCTCCAGGACTCAGTCACCACCTCCAGGACTCAGTCACCGCCATCAGGACTCAGTTACCGCCTCCAGGACTCAGTCACCGCCTCCAGGACTCAGTCACCTCCATCAGGACTCAGTCACCTTCGTCAGGACTCAGTCACCGCCGTCAGGACTCAGTCACCGCCGCCAGGACTCTCAGTCACCGCCGTCAGGACTCAGTCACCGCCGTCAGGACTCAGTCACCGCCGCCAGGACTCAGTCACCGCCGTCAGGACTCAGTCACCGCCTCCAGGACTCAGTCACAGTAGTCAGGACTCAGTCACCGCCGTCAGGACTCAGTCACCGCGGCCAGGACTCAGTCACCGCCGTCAGGACTCAGTCACCGCCGTCAGGACTCAGTCACCGCCATCAGGACTCAGTTACCGCCATCAGGACTCAGTCACCGCCTCCAGGACTCAGTCACCTCCATCAGGACTCAGTCACCGTCGTCAGGACTCAGTCACCGCCGTCAGGACTCAGTCACCGCCGTCAGGACTCAGTCACCGCCTCCAGGACTCAGTCACCGCCGCCAGGACTCAGTCACCGCCGTCAGGACTCAGTCACCGCCGTCGGGACTCAGTCACCGCCTCCAGGACTCAGTCACCTCCATCAGGACTCAGTCACCATCGTCAGGACTCAGTCACCGCCGTCAGGACTCAGTCACCATCTTCAGGACTCAGTCACCGCCTCCAGGACACAGTCACTGCCGTCAGGACTCAGTCACCGCCGTCAGGACTCAGTCATCGCCGTCAGGACTCAGTCACCGCCATCAGGACTCAGTCACCGCCGTCAGGACTCAGTCACCGCCGTCAGGACTCAGTCACCGCCGTCAGGACTCAGTCACCGCCTCCAGGACTCAGTCACCTCCATCAGGACTCAGTCACCATCGTCAGGACTCAGTCACCGCCGTCAGGACTCAGTCACCGCCGTCGGGACTCAGTCACCGCCTCCAGGACTCAGTCACCTCCATCAGGACTCAGTCACCATCGTCAGGACTCAGTCACCGCCGTCAGGACTCAGTCACCGTCTTCAGGACTCACTCACCGCCTCCAGGACTCAGTCACCGCCTCCAGGACACAGTCACTGCCGTCAGGACTCAGTCACCGCCGTCAGGACTCAGTCATCGCCGTCAGGACTCAGTCACCGCCATCAGGACTCAGTCACCGCCGCCAGGACTCAGTCACCGCCATCAGGACTCAGTCACCGCCGTCAGGACTCAGTCACCGCCATCAGGACTCAGTCATCGCCGTCAGGACTCAGTCACCGCCATCAGGACTCAGTCACCGCCGCCAGGACTCAGTCAACGCCATCAGGACTCACTCACCGTCGTCAGGACTCAGTCACCGCCGTCAGGACTCAGTCACCGCCGTCAGGACTCAGTCACCGCCTCCAGGACTCAGTCACCGCCGCCAGGACTCAGTCACCGCCGTCAGGACTCAGTCACCGCCGTCGGGACTCAGTCACCGCCTCCAGGACTCAGTCACCTCCATCAGGACTCAGTCACCATCGTCAGGACTCAGTCACCGCCGTCAGGACTCAGTCACCGCCATCAGGACTCAGTTACCGCCTCCAGGACTCAGTCACCGCCTCCAGGACTCAGTCACCTCCATCAGGACTCAGTCACCTTCGTCAGGACTCAGTCACCACCGTCAGGACTCAGTCACCGCCGCCAGGACTCTCAGTCACCGCCGTCAGGACTCAGTCACCGCCGTCAGGACTCAGTCACCGCCGCCAGGACTCAGTCACCGCCGTCAGGACTCAGTCACCGCCTCCAGGACTCAGTCACAGTCGTCAGGACTCAGTCACCGCCGTCAGGACTCAGTCACCGCGGCCAGGACTCAGTCACCGCCGTCAGGACTCAGTCACCGCCGTCAGGACTCAGTCACCGCCGTCAGGACTCAGTTACCGCCATCAGGACTCAGTCACCGCCTCCAGGACTCAGTCACCTCCATCAGGACTCAGTCACCGTCGTCAGGACTCAGTCACCACCGTCAGGACTCAGTCACCGCCGTCAGGACTCAGTCACCGCCTCCAGGACTCAGTCACCGCCGCCAGGACTCAGTCACCGCCGTCAGGACTCAGTCACCGCCGTCGGGACTCAGTCACCGCCTCCAGGACTCAGTCACCTCCATCAGGACTCAGTCACCATCGTCAGGACTCAGTCACCGCCGTCAGGACTCAGTCACCATCTTCAGGACTCAGTCACCGCCTCCAGGACACAGTCACTGCCGTCAGGACTCAGTCACCGCCGTCAGGACTCAGTCATCGCCGTCAGGACTCAGTCACCGCCATCAGGACTCAGTCACCGCCGTCAGGACTCAGTCACCGCCGTCAGGACTCAGTCACCGCCGTCAGGACTCAGTCACCGCCTCCAGGACTCAGTCACCTCCATCAGGACTCAGTCACCATCGTCAGGACTCAGTCACCGCCGTCAGGACTCAGTCACCGCCGTCGGGACTCAGTCACCGCCTCCAGGACTCAGTCACCTCCATCAGGACTCAGTCACCATCGTCAGGACTCAGTCACCGCCGTCAGGACTCAGTCACCGTCTTCAGGACTCAGTCACCGCCTCCAGGACCCAGTCACCGCCTCCAGGACACAGTCACTGCCGTCAGGACTCAGTCACCGCCGTCAGGACTCAGTCATCGCCGTCAGGACTCAGTCACCGCCATCAGGACTCAGTCACCGCCGCCAGGACTCAGTCACCGCCATCAGGACTCAGTCACCGCCGTCAGGACTCAGTCACCGCCATCAGGACTCAGTCATCGCCGTCAGGACTCAGTCACCGCCATCAGGACTCAGTCACCGCCGCCAGGACTCAGTCACCGCCATCAGGACTCACTCACCGTCGTCAGGACTCAGTCACCGCCGTCAGGACTCAGTCACCGCCGTCAGGACTCAGTCACCGCCTCCAGGACTCAGTCACCGCCGCCAGGACTCAGTCACCGCCGTCAGGACTCAGTCACCGCCGTCGGGACTCAGTCACCGCCTCCAGGACTCAGTCACCTCCATCAGGACTCAGTCACCATCGTCAGGACTCAGTCACCGCCGTCAGGACTCAGTCACCATCTTCAGGACTCAGTCACCGCCTCCAGGACACAGTCACTGCCGTCAGGACTCAGTCACCGCCGTCAGGACTCAGTCATCGCCGTCAGGACTCAGTCACCGCCATCAGGACTCAGTCACCGCCGTCAGGACTCAGTCACCGCCGTCAGGACTCAGTCACCGCCGTCAGGACTCAGTCACCGCCTCCAGGACTCAGTCACCTCCATCAGGACTCAGTCACCATCGTCAGGACTCAGTCACCGCCGTCAGGACTCAGTCACCGCCGTCGGGACTCAGTCACTGCCTCCAGGACTCAGTCACCTCCATCAGGACTCAGTCACCATCGTCAGGACTCAGTCACCGCCGTCAGGACTCAGTCACCGTCTTCAGGACTCAGTCACCGCCTCCAGGACTCAGTCACCGCCTCCAGGACACAGTCACTGCCGTCAGGACTCAGTCACCGCCGTCAGGACTCAGTCATCGCCGTCAGGACTCAGTCACCGCCATCAGGACTCAGTCACCGCCGCCAGGACTCAGTCACCGCCATCAGGACTTAGTCAACGCCGCCTGTCTCTCACTGTCTCTTACTAGAGCAGAAGCCTGGAATCTACCTCTAATATGGACGTTGTTGTGGGTAACATGCAGGCTGGCTATGAGATAACTGATTACATTATTAGGAAGGAGCTGATTGTTCTGATTCAGCTTTGATGTCAAATAGCTCCACATCATTCAGGGGCCGATTGGTGTGATGACAGGTAGGGGTCCCATTACGACCAAACAGCCTTGAAAGTTCAGAAGTAATTATATTAGTCATTTTTTGTGGCTCAGTAAAAGGCCTTAAAAATACTTAGTAACACACAGAGCATACAGCGGACAGAGTGTTTGAACCCTAGCACACGGAAAGCAGAGGTCAGGTAGCGATATTGGCTAAAACTAGTGACCTACATGTAGGATAACCTGTGAGCCAAGTGATCTATGCAAAAACATCTTTTTCCTCTTTAGATGTCAGAGATGCATTCAGGAACTAGACTTCAAACCCAATTAATCAACTTTATTGTCAAGTACGATTTACATTGCAATGGTGATTTCAGTTTCAGTTTTTCTTTCTGAACATAGATGGCTTCCTTTCAAACTCCTCACTACCAGAAATAAAACCTTGGGAAAGCGATAAGTGCTCAGTGGAGAAGGCGCCATATTTTAAGGTGGTTGAGGACAGTTAGAGTTACTGAGATCCAGAGATATCAGAGAGAAAAAAGAGCTTATATCAGCCGTAGATAGACTGAACAGCACATTGTTCAGTGAAGTGAACAAAATACGTCTCACCAACAGCAGCAGTAGCTCCCTCTAGTGTTAAAGAAGAAACATGGCGGCTGTTAAAAAATCTACCAAGCTGATCAGTTCCTACTAGGGAAGGTTGGATCAGCTACGTAAGCAGAAAAGTTCATTAGTTGTTACGTTCCATCCATGCATCATCCCCCCGCTGTCAGAGAGAGTCTGTCTTTCACCTCCTGGGGTGTGAAGATATGAAGCGCCCCCCGCTGGCCTAGCATGGACCAAATAATGGGCTAATACTCCCAGAGTTTCCCAGGGAGACGCGTCCTGAGATTGTTGGCAACATGGCCGACTCTGTCCAGCATCCAGCGAAAGGAGATGAGTGTCTGCTGATTGTTTCGTTTTAAAACCCTCTGCTTCAGCACAGGAATGAAATGATGAACTCATTAGATGGACCCTGCAAACGGTGGGCCAAAAGTTTCTGTTTGGGGGAGGATGGAGTTTCAGGCTCCTGGTGTCTTTAATGGCATCCTCAGCGGGGAGGTTGTTGCTCTTCAAGGGGAGGCCTGAGTCCATATTAATAATGTGCCTTTATTGCTGCAGTAGTCTGAGCTAACCCCACAGTTAGCTCTCATAACCAAGGCCAGCTAACGGAGCTCAAAACTATCATACACATAAAGAGTAACACATAAGTTCCTATTTACAATAACGGCCTGACGACTGCAGTAACCAGTTAGGAAAAGGGAAGTAGGGCTAAAGGAAAAGAGAAGTAGGGCTAAAGAAGGAGGTAAGTAGGGCTAAAAGAAAAGAGAAATAGGGCTAAAGGAAAAGAGAAGTAGGGCTAAAGGAAAAGTAAAGTAGGGCTAAAGGAAGAGGTAAGTAGAGCTAAAGGAAAGGGGGAGTAGGGCTAAAGGAAAGGGGGAGTAGAGGTAAAGGAGAAGTAGGGCTGGGGGAAGAGGTAAGTAGGGCTAAAAGAAAAGAGAAATTGGGCTAAAGGAAAACTGAAGTAGGGCTAAAGGAAAAGAGAAGTAGGGCTGAAGGAAAAGAGAAGTAGGGCTGAAGGAAGAGTGAAGTAGGGCTAAAGGAAAACTGAAGTAGGGCTAAAGGAAAAGAGAAGTAGGGCTAAAGAAGGAGGTAAGTAGGGCTAAAAGAAAAGAGAAATAGGGCTAAAGGAAAAGTGAAGTAGGGCTAAAGGAAGAGGTAAGTAGAGCTAAAGGAAAAGAGAAGTAGGGCTAAAGGAAAGGGGTAGTAGAGGTAAAGGAGAAGTAGGGCTGGGGGAAGAGGTAAGTAGGGCTAAAAGAAAAGAGAAATTGGGCTAAAGGAAAACTGAAGTAGGGCTAAAGGAAAAGAGAAGTAGGGCTAAAGGAAAACTGAAGTAGGGCTAAAGGAAAAGAGAAGTAGGGCTGAAGGAAGAGGTAAGTAGGACTAAAAGAAAAGAGAAATAGGGCTAAAGGAAAAGTGAAGTAGGGCTAAAGGAAAACTGAGGTAGGGCTAAAGGAAAGGAGAAGTAGGGCTAAAGCAAAAGTAAAGTAGGGCTAAAGGAAAACTGAAGTAGGGCTAAAGGAAAAGAGAAGTAGGGCTAAAGGAAAACTGAAGTAGGGCTAAAGGAAAGGAGAAGTAGGGCTAAGGAAAAGTGTAGGGCTAAAGGAAAAGAGAAGTAGGGCTAAAGGAAAACTGAAGTAGGGCTAAAGGAAAGGAGAAGTAGGGCTAAGGAAAAGTGTAGGGCTAAAGGAAAAGAGAAGTAGGGCTAAAGCAAAAGTAAAGTAGGGCTAAAGGAAAACTGAAGTAGGGCTAAAGGAAAGGAGAAGTAGGGCTAAGGAAAAGTGTAGGGCTAAAGGAAAAGAGAAGTAGGGCTAAAGGAAAACTGAAGTAGGGCTAAAGGAAAAGAGAAGTAGGGCTAAAGGAAAACTGAAGTAGGGCTAAAGGAAAAGAGAAGTAGGGCTAAAGGAAAACTGAAGTAGGGCTAAAGGAAAGGAGAAGTAGGGCTAAGGAAAAGTGTAGGGCTAAAGGAAAAGAGAAGTAGGGCTAAAGCAAAAGTAAAGTAGGGCTAAAGGAAAACTGAAGTAGGGCTAAAGGAAAAGAGAAGTAGGGCTAAAGGAAAACTGAAGTAGGGCTAAAGGAAAGGAGAAGTAGGGCTAAGGAAAAGTGTAGGGCTAAAGGAAAAGAGAAGTAGGGCTAAAGGAAAACTGAAGTAGGGCTAAAGGAAAGGAGAAGTAGGGCTAAGGAAAAGTGTAGGGCTAAAGGAAAAGAGAAGTAGGGCTAAAGGAAAACTGAAGTAGGGCTAAAGGAAAAGAGAAGTAGGGCTAAAGGAAAACTGAAGTAGGGCTAAAGGAAAAGAGAAGTAGGGCTAAAGGAAAACTGAAGTAGGGTTAATGGAAAAGGGAAGTAGGGCTGAAGGAAGAGGTAAGTAGGACTAAAAGAAAAGAGAAATAGGGCTAAAGGAAAAGTGAAGTAGGGCTAAAGGAAAACTGAAGTAGGGCTAAAGGAAAGGAGAAGTAGGGCTAAGGAAAAGTGTAGGGCTAAAGGAAAAGAGAAGTAGGGCTAAAGGAAAACTGAAGTAGGGCTAAAGGAAAAGAGAAGTAGGGCTAAAGGAAAACTGAAGTAGGGTTAATGGAAAAGGGAAGTAGGGCTGAAGGAAGAGGTAAGTAGGACTAAAAGAAAAGAGAAATAGGGCTAAAGGAAAAGTGAAGTAGGGCTAAAGGAAAACTGAAGTAGGGCTAAAGGAAAGGAGAAGTAGGGCTAAGGAAAAGTGTAGGGCTAAAGGAAAAGAGAAGTAGGGCTAAAGGAAAACTGAAGTAGGGCTAAAGGAAAAGAGAAGTAGGGCTAAAGGAAAACTGAAGTAGGGCTAAAGGAAAAGAGAAGTAGGGCTGAAGGAAGAGGTAAGTAGGACTAAAAGAAAAGAGAAATAGGGCTAAAGGAAAAGTGAAGTAGGGCTAAAGGAAAACTGAAGTAGGGCTAAAGGAAAGGAGAAGTAGGGCTAAGGAAAAGTGTAGGGCTAAAGGAAAAGAGAAGTAGGGCTAAAGGAAAAGAGAAGTAGGGCTAAAGCAAAAGTAAAGTAGGGCTAAAGGAAAGGGGGAGTAGGGGTAAAGGAAATGAGAAGTAGGGCTAATGAAGGAGGTAAGTAGGGCTAAAAGAAAAGAGAAATAGGGCTAAAGGAAAAGTGTAGGGCTAAAGGAAAACTGAAGTAGGGTGAAATGAAAGGGGGAGTAGGGCTAAAGGAAAAGAGAAGTAGGGCTAAAGGAAAAGAGAAGTAGGGCTAAAGGAAAAGAGAAGTAGGGCTAAAGGAAAAGGGGAGTAGGGCTAAAGGAAAAGGGGAGTAGGGCTAAAGGAAGAGGTAAGTAGAGCTAAAGGAAAGGGGGGGTATGGCTAAAGGAAAGGGGGAGTAGAGGTAAAGGAGTAGTAGGGCTGGGGGAAGAGGTAAGTAGGGCTAAAAGAAAAGAGAAATTGGGCTAAAGGAAAAGTGTAGGGCTAAAGGAAAACGGAAGTAGGGCTAAAGGAAAGGAGAAGTAGGGCTAAGGAAAAGTGTAGGGCTAAAGGAAAAGAGAAGTAGGGCTAAAGCAAAAGTAAAGTAGGGCTAAAGGAAAACTGAAGTAGGGCTAAAGGAAAGGAGAAGTAGGGCTAAGGAAAAGTGTAGGGCTAAAGGAAAAGAGAAGTAGGGCTAAAGGAAAACTGAAGTAGGGCTAAAGGAAAAGAGAAGTAGGGCTAAAGGAAAACTGAAGTAGGGCTAAAGGAAAAGAGAAGTAGGGCTAAAGGAAAACTGAAGTAGGGCTAAAGGAAAGGAGAAGTAGGGCTAAGGAAAAGTGTAGGGCTAAAGGAAAAGAGAAGTAGGGCTAAAGCAAAAGTAAAGTAGGGCTAAAGGAAAACTGAAGTAGGGCTAAAGGAAAAGAGAAGTAGGGCTAAAGGAAAACTGAAGTAGGGCTAAAGGAAAGGAGAAGTAGGGCTAAGGAAAAGTGTAGGGCTAAAGGAAAAGAGAAGTAGGGCTAAAGGAAAACTGAAGTAGGGCTAAAGGAAAGGAGAAGTAGGGCTAAGGAAAAGTGTAGGGCTAAAGGAAAAGAGAAGTAGGGCTAAAGGAAAACTGAAGTAGGGCTAAAGGAAAAGAGAAGTAGGGCTAAAGGAAAACTGAAGTAGGGCTAAAGGAAAAGAGAAGTAGGGCTAAAGGAAAACTGAAGTAGGGTTAATGGAAAAGGGAAGTAGGGCTGAAGGAAGAGGTAAGTAGGACTAAAAGAAAAGAGAAATAGGGCTAAAGGAAAAGTGAAGTAGGGCTAAAGGAAAACTGAAGTAGGGCTAAAGGAAAGGAGAAGTAGGGCTAAGGAAAAGTGTAGGGCTAAAGGAAAAGAGAAGTAGGGCTAAAGGAAAACTGAAGTAGGGCTAAAGGAAAAGAGAAGTAGGGCTAAAGGAAAACTGAAGTAGGGCTAAAGGAAAAGAGAAGTAGGGCTGAAGGAAGAGGTAAGTAGGACTAAAAGAAAAGAGAAATAGGGCTAAAGGAAAAGTGAAGTAGGGCTAAAGGAAAACTGAAGTAGGGCTAAAGGAAAGGAGAAGTAGGGCTAAGGAAAAGTGTAGGGCTAAAGGAAAAGAGAAGTAGGGCTAAAGGAAAAGAGAAGTAGGGCTAAAGCAAAAGTAAAGTAGGGCTAAAGGAAAGGGGGAGTAGGGGTAAAGGAAATGAGAAGTAGGGCTAATGAAGGAGGTAAGTAGGGCTAAAAGAAAAGAGAAATAGGGCTAAAGGAAAAGTGTAGGGCTAAAGGAAAACTGAAGTAGGGTGAAATGAAAGGGGGAGTAGGGCTAAAGGAAAAGAGAAGTAGGGCTAAAGGAAAAGAGAAGTAGGGCTAAAGGAAAAGAGAAGTAGGGCTAAAGGAAAAGGGGAGTAGGGCTAAAGGAAAAGGGGAGTAGGGCTAAAGGAAGAGGTAAGTAGAGCTAAAGGAAAGGGGGGGTATGGCTAAAGGAAAGGGGGAGTAGAGGTAAAGGAGTAGTAGGGCTGGGGGAAGAGGTAAGTAGGGCTAAAAGAAAAGAGAAATTGGGCTAAAGGAAAAGTGTAGGGCTAAAGGAAAACGGAAGTAGGGCTGAAGGAAGAGGTAAGTAGGGCTAAAGGAAAAGAGAAGTAGGGCTGAAGGAAAAGTGAAGTAGGGCTAAAGGAAAAGAGAAGTAGGGCTGAAGGAAGAGGTAAGTAGGACTAAAAGAAAAGAGAAATAGGGCTAAAGGAAAAGTGAAGTAGGGCTAAAGGAAAAGAGAAGTAGGGCTAAAGGAAAAGGGGAGTAGGGCTGAAGGAAGAGGTAAGTAGGACTAAAAGAAAAGAGAAATAGGGCTAAAGGAAAAGAGAAGTAGGGCTAAAGGAAAAGGGGAGTAGGGCTAAAGAAGGAAGTAAGTAGGGCTAAAAGAAAAGAGAAGTAGGGCTAAAAGAAAAGAGAAATAGGGCTAAAGGAAAAGTGAAGTAGGGCTAAAGGAAGAGGTAAGTAGAGCTAAAGGAAAGGGGTGGTAGGGCTAAAGGAAAGGGGGAGTAGAGGTAAAGGAGTAGTAGGGCTGGGGGAAGAGGTAAGTAGGGCTAAAAGAAAAGAGAAATTGGGCTAAAGGAAAAGTGTAGGGCTAAAGGAAAACGGAAGTAGGGCTAAAGGAAAGGAGAAGTAGGGCTAAGGAAAAGTGTAGGGCTAAAGGAAAAGAGAAGTAGGGCTAAAGCAAAAGTAAAGTAGGGCTAAAGGAAAACTGAAGTAGGGCTAAAGGAAAGGAGAAGTAGGGCTAAGGAAAAGTGTAGGGCTAAAGGAAAAGAGAAGTAGGGCTAAAGGAAAACTGAAGTAGGGCTAAAGGAAAAGAGAAGTAGGGCTAAAGGAAAACTGAAGTAGGGCTAAAGGAAAAGAGAAGTAGGGCTAAAGGAAAACTGAAGTAGGGCTAAAGGAAAGGAGAAGTAGGGCTAAGGAAAAGTGTAGGGCTAAAGGAAAAGAGAAGTAGGGCTAAAGCAAAAGTAAAGTAGGGCTAAAGGAAAACTGAAGTAGGGCTAAAGGAAAAGAGAAGTAGGGCTAAAGGAAAACTGAAGTAGGGCTAAAGGGAAGGAGAAGTAGGGCTAAGGAAAAGTGTAGGGCTAAAGGAAAAGAGAAGTAGGGCTAAAGGAAAACTGAAGTAGGGCTAAAGGAAAGGAGAAGTAGGGCTAAGGAAAAGTGTAGGGCTAAAGGAAAAGAGAAGTAGGGCTAAAGGAAAACTGAAGTAGGGCTAAAGGAAAAGAGAAGTAGGGCTAAAGGAAAACTGAAGTAGGGCTAAAGGAAAAGAGAAGTAGGGCTAAAGGAAAACTGAAGTAGGGTTAATGGAAAAGGGAAGTAGGGCTGAAGGAAGAGGTAAGTAGGACTAAAAGAAAAGAGAAATAGGGCTAAAGGAAAAGTGAAGTAGGGCTAAAGGAAAACTGAAGTAGGGCTAAAGGAAAGGAGAAGTAGGGCTAAGGAAAAGTGTAGGGCTAAAGGAAAAGAGAAGTAGGGCTAAAGGAAAACTGAAGTAGGGCTAAAGGAAAAGAGAAGTAGGGCTAAAGGGAAAACTGAAGTAGGGCTAAAGGAAAAGAGAAGTAGGGCTGAAGGAAGAGGTAAGTAGGACTAAAAGAAAAGAGAAATAGGGCTAAAGGAAAAGTGTAGGGCTAAAGGAAAACTGAAGTAGGGTGAAATGAAAGGGGGAGTAGGGCTAAAGGAAAAGAGAAGTAGGGCTAAAGGAAAAGAGAAGTAGGGCTAAAGGAAAAGAGAAGTAGGGCTAAAGGAAAAGGGGAGTAGGGCTAAAGGAAAAGGGGAGTAGGGCTAAAGGAAGAGGTAAGTAGAGCTAAAGGAAAGGGGGGGTATGGCTAAAGGAAAGGGGGGAGTAGAGGTAAAGGAGTAGTAGGGCTGGGGGAAGAGGTAAGTAGGGCTAAAAGAAAAGAGAAATTGGGCTAAAGGAAAAGTGTAGGGCTAAAGGAAAACGGAAGTAGGGCTGAAGGAAGAGGTAAGTAGGGCTAAAGGAAAAGAGAAGTAGGGCTGAAGGAAAAGTGAAGTAGGGCTAAAGGAAAAGAGAAGTAGGGCTGAAGGAAGAGGTAAGTAGGACTAAAAGAAAAGAGAAATAGGGCTAAAGGAAAAGTGAAGTAGGGCTAAAGGAAAAGAGAAGTAGGGCTAAAGGAAAAGGGGAGTAGGGCTGAAGGAAGAGGTAAGTAGGACTAAAAGAAAAGAGAAATAGGGCTAAAGGAAAAGAGAAGTAGGGCTAAAGGAAAAGGGGAGTAGGGCTAAAGAAGGAAGTAAGTAGGGCTAAAAGAAAAGAGAAGTAGGGCTAAAAGAAAAGAGAAATAGGGCTAAAGGAAAAGTGAAGTAGGGCTAAAGGAAGAGGTAAGTAGAGCTAAAGGAAAGGGGTGGTAGGGCTAAAGGAAAGGGGGAGTAGAGGTAAAGGAGTAGTAGGGCTGGGGGAAGAGGTAAGTAGGGCTAAAAGAAAAGAGAAATTGGGCTAAAGGAAAAGTGTGGGGCTAAAGGAAAAGAGAAGTAGGGCTGAAGGAAGAGGTAAGTAGGACTAAAAGAAAAGAGAAATAGGGCTAAAGGAAAAGTGAAGTAGGGCTAAAGGAAAAGAGAAGTAGGTCTAAAGGAAAGGAGAAGTAGGGCTAAGGAAAAGTGCAGGGCTAAAGGAAAAGAGAAGTAGGGCTAAAGCAAAAGTAAAGTAGGGCTAAAGGAAGAGGTAAGTAGAGCTAAAGGAAAGGGGGGGGGTAGGGCTAAAGGAAAGGGGGAGTAGAGGTAAAGGAGTAGTAGGGCTGGGGGAAGAGGTAAGTAGGGCTAAAAGAAAAGAGAAATTGGGCTAAAGGAAAAGTGTAGGGCTAAAGGAAAAGAGAAGAAGGACTGAAGGAAGAGGTAAGTAGGACTAAAAGAAAAGAGAAATAGGGCTAAAGGAAAAGTGAAGTAGGGCTAAAGGAAAAGTGAAGTAGGGCTAAAGGAAAAGAGAAGTAGGGCTAAGGAAAAGTGCAGGGCTAAAGGAAAAGAGAAGTAGGGCTAAAGCAAAAGTAAAGTAGGGCTAAAGGAAAGGGGGAGTAGGGGGTAAAGGAAAGAGAAATAGGGCTAAAGGAAAAGTGTAGGGCTAAAGGAAAACTGAAGTAGGGTGAAATAAAAGGGGGACTAGGGCTAAAGGAAGAGGTAAGTAGAATAGTAAGTAGGTCTTTGAAATGTCCTTTACTGGTCCTTGAATGGTCCTTGGCTGGTCCTTGAATGGAAATTGGCGGGTCTTCGGCTGGTCTTTGAGAGACGTTTGACTGGTCCTTGGCTGAAATTTGAATGTTTTTTTGGCTGGCCCTTGGCTGCTCCTTTGATGGTCCTTGAATGGTCCTCAGCTGGTTCTTGTCTTGTCCTTGAATGGTCCTTGGCTGGTCCTTGAATGGAAATTGGCGGGTCTTCGGCTGGTCTTTGAGAGATGTTTGACTGGTCCTTGGCTGAAATTTGAATGTTTTTTTGGCTGGCCCTTGGCTGCTCCTTTGATGGTCCTTGAATGGTCCTCGGCTGGTTCTTGTCTTGTCCTTGAATAGTCCTTGGCTTCTTCTTTACTTGTCCTTAGCTGGTCCTTGAATCGTCCTTGGCTGGTCTTTGAATGGTCCTTTACTGGTCCTTGGCTGGTCCTGGAATGGCCCTTGGCTAACCCTCGGCTTGTGCTTGAATGGTCATTGGCTGGTCCTTGGCTGGTCTTTGAGTGACTTTGACTGATCCTTGGCTGGCATTTGAATGGTCTTTGACTGGCCCTTGGCTTGTCTTTGGCTGGTCTTTGAATGGTCCCTTACTGGTCCTTGAATGGTCCTTGGATGGTTCTTGGCCGGTCCTTGGCAGGTCCTTGAATGACTGTTGCTTGGTTGTTGGCTGCTCCTTTAATAGTATTTGGCTAGTTCTTAAATCTTCTTTGGCCGGTCCTTGAATTGTCCTTGGCTTGTCCTTGGCTAATCTTTTAATGGTCCTTTGGTGGTCCTTAAATGGTCCTTGGCTGGTTCTTTGTTGTTCCTTCGCTGGTCCTTACATTGCCCTTGCCTTGTCCTTGGCTGGTCTTTTAATGGTCCTTTAATGGTCCTCGGCTTGTTCTTGGTTGGTCCTTGGCTGGTCCTTGAAGGCCCCTTTATTGATTCTTGGCTGGTCCTTGAATGGTTCATGGCTGGTGCTTGAATGGTCCTTGGCGGGCCCTTTGCTGGTCCTTCGCAGGTCTTTGAATGGTCATTGGCTGGTTCTTGGCTTGTCATTGGCTGGTCCTTAAATGGCCCTTGCTTGGTCCTTTGCAGGTCCTTGAATTGTCCTTGGCTGGCCCTTCACTGGTCCTTGAATGGTCATTGGCTGGTCCTTGGCTGGTCATTGACTGGTCCTTGGCTGGCACTTGAATTGACTTTGGTTGGTCCTTGGATGGTCTTTGACTGGTCCTGGACTGGTCCTTAAATGGTCCTTGCCTGGCCCTTGGCTAGTCCTTGGTTTATTCTTGGCTGATCCTTGGCTGGTCCTAGAATGGCCCTTGCCTGACCCTTGGCTTTTCCTTGAATGGTCCTTGGTTGGTTCATGGATGGTCCTTGGCTTGTAATTGAATGTTTTTTTTGCTGGCCCTTGTGTGGTGCTTGAATGGTCCTTGGCTTGTTCTTGAATAATCCTTGGCTGGTCCTTGAATGGTCCTTTGATGGGCTTTGGTTCATCCTTTGGCTGGGCCTTGGTTGATCCTTGGCTTGTCCTTGAATGTTCCTTGGCCGGTCCTTGGCTGGTTCTTAATGGTCCTTGGCTGGTCCTTGGTTAATCCTTGGCTTGTACTTGATTGTCCCTTGGTTGCTTCTTTGTTTAAATGGTCCTTGGCTGGTCTTGAATGGTCCTTAGCTGGTCCTTGAATGGTCCTTAGCTGGTCCTTGAATGGTCCTTAGGTGGTTCTTAAATCGTCATTGGCTGGTCCTTGACTGTTCCTGGTTGGTTTTTGGCTGGTCCTTGAATGGTCATTGGCTGGCCCTTGAATGGTCATTGGCTGGCCCTTGAATGGTCATTGGCTGGCCCTTGAATGGCCCTTGGGTGGTTCTTGAATGGTCATTGGCTGGTCCTTGACTGCTCCTGGTTGGTATTTGGCTGGTCCTTGAATGGTCATTGGCTGGCCCTTGAATGGTCATTGGCTGGCCCTTGAATGGTCATTGGCTGGACCTTGAATGGTCATTGGCTGGCCCTTGGGTGGTTCTTGAATGATCATTGGCTGGTCCTTGACTGCTCCTGGTTGGTATTTGGCTGGTCCTTGAATGGTCATTGGCTGGTCCTTGACTGCTCCTGGTTGGTATTTGGCTGGTCCTTGAATGGTAATTGGCTGGAACTTGAATGGCCCTTGGGTGGTTCTTGAATGGTCATTGGCTGGTCCTTGACTGCTCTTGGTTGGTATTTGGCTGGTCCTTGAATGGTCATTGGATGGCCCTTGAATGGTAATTGGCTGGCCCTTGAATGGTCATTGGCTGGACCTTGAATGGTCATTGGCTGGCCCTTGAATGGCCCTTGGGTGGTTCTTGAATGGTCATTGGCTGGTCCTTGACTGCTCCTGGTTGGTATTTGGCTGGTCCTTGAATGGTCATTGGCTGGTCCTTGACTGCTCCTGGTTGGTATTTGGCTGGTCCTTGAATGGTAATTGGCTGGCCCTTGAATGGTCATTGGCTGGAACTTGAATGGCCCTTGGGTGGTTCTTGAATGGTCATTGGCTGGTCCTTGACTGCTCCTGGTTGGTATTTGGCTGGTCCTTGAATGGTCATTGGATGGCCCTTGAATGGTAATTGGCTGGCCCTTGAATGGTCATTGGCTGGATCTTGAATGGTCATTGGCTGGCCCTTGAATGGCCCTTGGGTGGTTCTTGAATGGTCATTGGCTGGTCCTTGACTGCTCCTGGTTGGTATTTGGCTGGTCCTTGAATGGTCATTGGCTGGTCCTTGACTGCTCCTGGTTGGTATTTGGCTGGTCCTTGAATGGTCATTGGCTGGTCCTTGACTGCTCCTGGTTGGTATTTGGCTGGTCCTTGAATGGTCATTGGTTGGTCCTTGACTGCTCCTGGTTGGTATTTGGCTGGTCCTTGAATGGTCCTTAGCTGGCCCTTGACTGGTCCTTGAATGGTCCTTGGCTGGTTCTTGGCTGGCCCCTGAATGGTCATTGGCTGATTTTGGCTGGTCTTTGGCTAGTCCTTGAATGGCCCTTGCTTTGTTCTTGGATGGTCCTTAAATGGTCCTTGGCTGGCACTTGAATTGTCTTTGGTTGGTCCTTGGATGGTTTTGACTGGTCCTGGACTGGTCCTTAAATGGTCCTTGCCTGACCTTTGTGTAGTCCTTGGTTTGTCTTGGCTGATCCTTGGCTGGCCCTTGATTGGCCCTTGCCTGACCCTTGGCTTTTCCTTGAATGGTCCTTGGTTTGTTCATGGCTGGTCCTTGGCTTGTAATTGAATGTTTTTTTTTGCTGGCCCTTGTGTGGTCCTTGAATGGTCCTTGCCATGTTCTTGAATGATCCTTGGCTGGTGCTTGAATGGTCCTCTGGCTGTCCTTGGTTGATTCTTGGCTGGGCCTTGGTTGATCCTTGGCTTGTACTTGAATGGTCCTTGGCTGGTTCTGTGCTTGTCGCTTGTCCTTGAATGGTCCTTGGCCAGTCCTTGGCTGGTTCTTTGTGTCCGTGGCTGGTCCTTGGTTGATCCTTGGCTTGTATTTGAAAGGCCCTTGGTTGGTTCTTTGTTTGTCCATGAATGGTCCTTGGCTTGTCTTGAATGCTACGAAGCTGGTTCTTAAATGGTCCTTAGCTGGTCCTTAAATGGTCCTTGACTGCTCCTGGTTGGTTTTTGTCTGGTCTTGAATGGTCCTAAGCTGGTTCTTGAATGGTCCTTAGCAGGTCCTTTAATGGTCCTTGACTGCTCCTGGTTGGTTTTTGTCTGGTCTTGAATGGTCCTAAGATGGTTCTTGAATGGTCCTTAGCTGGTCCTTGAATGGTTCTTGGGTGGTTCTTAAATGGTCATTGGCAGGTCCTTGGCTGGTATTTGAATGGTCCTTGAAGGTTCCTTGATTGGTCCTTATTTGGTCCTTGGCTGGCCCTTGGATGGTCCTTGGCTGCTCCTTGAATGGCCATTGGTTGTTCCTTGCTTTGCCCTTGGCTGGCTCTTGGCTGGTCCTTGAATAGTCCTTGGCTGGTCCGGGAATAGTCCTTGGCTGGTCTTTGAATGGTTCTTTATTGGTCCTTGAATGGTCCTTGGCTAGTCTTCCAATGGTCTTTGGCTGGTCCTTGAATGGTCATTCAGTGGTCCTTAGCTGGTCCTTGGCTGGTCCTTGGTTGGTCCTTGAATGCCCCTTGGCTGGTCTTTTGCTGGTCCTTCAATTGTCCTTGACTGGTTCTTGGCTGTTCCTTGGCGTTCCTTGAATAGCCTTTGCATGTTTCTTGACTGGTCCTTGAATGGTCCTTGGCTGGCCCTTGGCTGGTCCTTGATGCTTGCTTGGTTCTTGGCTGGTTCTTCAATGGTGCTTGGCTTGCCCATGGCTGGTCCTTGAATAGTCATTGGCTGGTCCTTGGCTGGTTCTTGGCTGGTCCTTGGCTGGTCATTGAATGGCCCTTTCTTGATTCTTGGCTTGTCCTTGGCTGGTCATTGAATGGCCCTTGGTTGGTCCTTGAATGGTCCTTGGCTGGTCTTTGACTGGTTCTTTAATTATCCTTGACTAGTTCTTGGCCATTCCTTGGCTGGCATTTGCGTAGTTTTGGCGGGTGCTTAAATGGTCCTTGGCTGGTCATTGAATGGCCTTTGCATGGTTCTTGACTGGTCCTTGAATGGTCCTTGGCTGGCCCTTGGCTGGTCTTTGAATGATCATTGGCTCGTCCTTGGCTTACCTTTGGCTGGTCCTTGGCTGGTCCTTGAATGGTCATTGGCTGGCCCTTGGCTGGTCCTTTGATGGTCCTTGAATGGCCATTGGTTGTTCCTTGCATCGCCCTTGGCTGGCTCTTGGTTGGTCCTTGAATAGTCCTTGGCTGGTCTTTGAATGGTTCTTTATTTGTCCTTGGCTAGTTGTTCAATGGTCAAGAACCACCTGGTTCTTAAATTGTCCTTGGCTGGTCCTTGAATGGCCCCTGCTTGTTTCTTGGCTGGTCCTTGAATTTTCCTTGGCTAGTTCTTTAATCATCCTTGGCTGGTCCTTCAGCCGTCCATGGCTGTTCCTTGCGTTGCACTTGGCTTGTCCTTGGCTGGCTTGAATGGTCCTTGAATGGCATTTGCGTAGTTCTTGGCTGGTTCTTAAATGGTCCTTGGCTGGTCCTTAGCTGGTCTTTGACTTTTCCTTAGCTGATCCTTGGCTGGCCTTTGGTTGGTCCTTGGCTGGTCCTTGAATGGTCATTGGCTGGTCCTAGGCTGGTCATTAAATAGACCTTGCTTGGTACTTGGCTGGTCATTGAATGGTCCTTAGCTGATCCTTGGCGGGCCTTTGGTTGGTCCTTGGCTGGTCCTTGAATGGTCGTTGGCTGGTCCTAGGCTGGTCATTAAATAGACCTTGCTTGGTACTTGGCTGGTCATTGAATGGTCCTTAGCTGATCCTTGGCTGGCCTTTGGTTGGTCCTTGGCTGGTCCTTGAATGGTCCTTGGCTGGTTGCTGGCTGGTCATTAAATAGACCTTGCTTGGTCCTTGGCTGGTCATTGAATGGTCCTTTGCTGGTCTTTGAATGGTCTTTGACTGGTCCTTGGCTGGCGTTTTATTGGTCCTTGAATGGTCCTTGGCTGGTTGCTGGCTGGTCCTTGAATAGCCCTTTCTTGGTTTTTGGCTGGTCCTTAAATGGTCATTGGTAGGTCCTTGGCTGGTCTTTGGCTGGCCTTGAATGGTCCCTGGCTGGTTCTTGGCTGGTCCTTGAATGGCTCTTGTTTTGTCCTTGGCTGGTTCTTGCCTGGTCCTTGGCTAGTCCTTTAATTGTCCTTGGCTAGTTCTTTAATCATCCTTGGCTGGTCCTTCAGCCATCCTTGGCTGTTCTTTGTATTGCTCTTGGCTTGTCCTTGGCTGGTCCTTGAATGGTCCTTGAATGGCATTTGCATAGTTCATGGCTGGTTCTTAAATGGTCCTTGGCTGGTCATTGAATGGCCTTTGCATGGTTCTTGACTGGTCCTTGGCTCGTCCTTGGCTTACCTTTGGTTGGTCCTTGGCTGGTCCTTGAATGGTCATTGGCTGGCCCTTGGCTGGTCCTTTGATGGTCCTTGAAAGGCCATTGGTTGTTCCTTGCATCGCCCTTGGCTGGCTCTTGGTTGGTCCTTGACTAGTGCTTGGATGGTCTTTGAATGGTTCTTTATTTGTCTTTGAATGGTCCTCGGCTGGTCCTTGGCTTGTCCTTTGATTGTCCTTGAATGGCCATTGGTTGTTCCTTGCATCGCTCTTTACTGGCTCTTGGCTGGTCCTTAAATAGTCCTTGGCTGGTCCGGGAATAGTCCTTGGCTAGTCTTTGAATGGTTCTTTATTGGTCATTGAATGGTCCTTGGCTAGTCTTTGAATGGTCCTTGGCTGGTCCTTGGCTGGTCCTTGGCTGGTCCTTGGCTGGTCCTTGGCTTGTCCTTGGCTGGTCATTGAATTGCCCTTACTTGGTTCTTGGCTGGTCCTTGGCTGGTCCTTGGCTGGTCCTTGGTTGGTCCTTGGTTGGTCCTTGGTTGGTTCTTTCTGTCATGATTTGTGAACATTAAGATCTAAAGAGAAGCGCCATCTCCTGGTCAGACCCTGTAATTCAGTGAAAGGGTGGAATATTCTCACTTCCTGTTTGGATTAACTGAGTGTGCAACTGAGTGTGCAGCTGTTCAGAGGATCTCCATCTGAAGTTAAGTTATTTTTTCTGTGATATCTCTGTATCTAAGTAACTCTAACTGACTACTTTAAAACATAGCACCTTCTGCTGCACTTTTCTACTGAGCACTTGTCAGTTTCACACGGTTTTATTTCTGATAGCAAGAAGTAGCTAGCCTAGGCTAGCGCTAGCTTAGCATTGCTATGGCTTCTCTCTCCCTCCCTTGACTCTTTTCCAACTCTTCCTTCTTCCTCTCCTCTCTCCTGCTCTCTGTGTCAGATGTTCAGTTATTCCTCTGCCTCCTTTAGTGATAATGGGATGTGTAATAAGTGTAGTATTTTTGTAGCTTTGGAGGCGAGGGTGTCAGAGTTAGAATCCAGGCTTCAGGCTGTTGAAGTAGGCCCCCCACGTAGCTGTCCTCCAAAAGTGCCTGAGCAGCCAGGCGATTGGGTAACTGTACGCAGAAAGCGTAGTCGTGGATCTCTGCCCACTGGTCACCACCAACCCGTTCACGTTTCTAACCGGTTTTCCCCACTCAGTGACACACCCACTGAGAAGCCCACTCTGGTGATTGGCAGCTCCATAGTCAGAAACGTGGCATTAGAGACACCAGGGACCATAGTCAAATGTTTGCCGGGGGCCAGAACGGGCGACATCAAATCCTACCTGAAACTACTGGCTAAGGATAAGGTTAAATACAGTAAGATTGTTATTCACGCTGGTGGTAATGACACCCGGTTACGCCGATCGGAGGTCACTAAAATTAGTGTTGCTTGTAAGTTTGCCAAAAAAATGTCGGACTCCGTAATTTTCTCTGGTCCCCTCCCTGATCTGACCAGTGATGACATGTTTAGCCGCATGTCGTCATTCAATCGCTGGTTGTCTAGGTGGTGCCCGGGAAACAACGTGGGCTACATTAATAATTGGCAATCCTTTTGGGGAAAGCCTGGTCTGATTCGGAGAGACGGCATCCATCCCACTTTGGATGGTGCAGCTCTTCTTTCTAGGAATCTGGCCACATTTATTAGTCCTCCAAAACCCTGACCACCCAGGGTGCAGACCAGGAAGCAGAGTTGTAGTTTAACACACATCTCTGCAGCTTCTCTACTGTTACCCACTCTTTACTCCATCCAGACAGTGTCTTGCCCACGACCAAAATCTAATAAATTAGCAAAGATTCCCAAAGGAGTAAATCATGATAATCTAATTAAAATCAAAATAACTCCAATTGGGGAAAAAGTTAAAACAAATAAATGCGGTCTGTTTAACATAAGATCGCTTTCCTCTAAAAGTCTACTAGTTAATGACTTGATTTGTGATAATCACATTGACTTGTTTTGCCTTACAGAAACCTGGCTGCAGAAAGAGGATTATGTGAGCATAAATGAGGCAACTCCTTCAAGCTATTTAAATTTTCACATCCCCAGAAGTTCTGGGCGAGGAGGAGGAGTAGCAACAATCTTCGAGTCTGACTTACTGATTACTCCCAAAACAATTAATACCTACAACTCTTTTGAACATTTAACCCTTAATTTCCCTGATCCAAATTTCAAGGCAAGAAAACCTCTTCTTTTTGTAACTTTGTATCGTCCACCAGGTCCTTACTCTGAATTTTTAGATGAGTTTTCAGAGTTCCTTTCTGATTTGGTATTAAATACTGACAGGGTCATCATATTGGGAGATTTTAACATCCATGCTGACATTGAAGGCGATAGCTTAAGAGCAGCCTTTAATGCTATCTTAGACACTATTGGCTTTGTTCAGAGTGAGAGTGGTCCCACGCATTCTCATCTTCATACTTTGGATCTTGTGCTGACATACGGCATAGAATGTGAAGAAATAACAGTATTTCCTCACAACCCTGTCCTCTCTGACCACTTTCTAATAACCTTCAGGATTACTTTAACAGAGTTCTCCTCCCCCAAAAGAAGGTTCAATTTTAGTAGATCTTTATCAGATAGTGCAGTTATAAATTTTAAAGAATCTGCTTCACTTTCTCTCTGCTCTGTGTCACTGAGCAGTGCTGCAGAGTGCAAAAGCTTAGCTTATTCCCCTTCACAGGTTGATGATTTTGTTGAGGGGGTTGCTAGTTCTCTGCGTATTGCCTTAGACAACGCAGCTCCTTTGAAAATGAAAACCGTTAAAAATAGAAAGCTTGCTCCTTGGTTTAATGCAGAGCTGCGTACTTTGAAGCAAAATGCTAGGAAACTGGAGAGAAAATATCGCTCCACAGGCCTGCGAGAGTCCTTCCTAGTCTGGAAAAATGGTTTACTGCTGTATAAGAGGACCCTTTGTAAAGCAAGAGCAGCATACTTCTCCTCATTAATAGAGGAGAATAAGAATAATCCTAGATTTCTTTTTAATACAGTTGCCAAACTCACCCAGAGCCATAGCTCTGTTGAACCGTCCATTCCACCTGCTCTTAGCAGCAATGATTTTATGGGATTCTTTATAAATAAGATTGATCTTATTAAAAATAAGATCATAAGCACTCCTCTATCCGCGATTGTACCTGAGGTAGTCATGGAATCTGAACCGGGTTTAGACTGCTTTGATCCAGTTGAACTCTCTGAATTAGCAAAATTATTGTCTTCATCTAAGCCTTCAACTTGTATGTTAGATCCAGTTCCAACCAGGTTATTTAAGGAGGTATTCCCTTTGATCTCCTCCTCCATTTTAGATGTGATTAATCTATCTCTGTTACAGGGATATGTACCTAAAGCTTTTAAGATTGCTGTAATTAAACCTCTGCTTAAGAAACCGTCTCTTGACCCAGATGACTTGGTCAATTATAGACCTATATCCAATCTTCCTTTCTTATCCAAAATTCTTGAGAAAGTAGTTGCCAAACAAGTTTGCGATCACTTCCACCATAATGAACTTTTTGAAGAGTTTCAGTCTGGCTTTAGAGCTCATCATAGCACTGAAACAGCTCTGGTGAAAGTCACTAATGATATTCTCATGGCCTCAGATAATGGACTTGTATCTGTGCTCGTCCTGTTGGATCTTAGTGCTGCATTTGATACAGTTGACCATAATATTCTTTTAGAAAGACTTGAATATTTTGTTGGAATTAAAGGAACAGCACTAGACTGGTTTAAATCTTATCTATCTGATCGAATTCAGTTTGTTCATGTTAATGATAGATCTTCAACACGCTCAAAGGTTACCTGTGGAGTACCACAGGGATCAGTGCGCTAGGACCAATTCTCTTTACTTTATACATGCTCCCAATTGGTAGAATTATTAGACAGCATGGGATTAATTTCCACTGTTATGCTGATGATACCCAGCTATATCTGTCTATAATCCAGATGAAGCTAACCCATTACATAGATTACAGGCATGTCTTGAAGACATAAAAACCTGGATGACTCTTAATTTTCTGCTTCTGAATGCAGACAAAACAGAAGTTATAGTCTTTGGACCCGAGTCTCTGGAAAAGAAACTGATTAGCCAGTCACTTCATTTGGATGGGATTAAACTGATTTCAGATAATAAAGTAAAAAATCTTGGTGTTATTTTTGATCAGGACCTGTCATTTAGGTCCCATATCAAGGAGGTTTCTAGAATTTCCTTCTTTCATCTGAGGAACATTGCAAAAATTAGAAATATCCTGTCCAGGGGTGATGCTGAGAAACTAGTCCATGCATTTGTTACTTCAAGGCTGGACTATTGTAATTCTTTACTATCAGGAAGTCCACAAACTGTAGTTAAAAGCCTTCAGCTGATCCAAAATGCTGCAGCCAGAGTTCTGATGAAAATGAAAAAGAGAGATCATATCTCGCCTATCCTGGCTTCTCTTCATTGGCTTCCTGTTAAATCAAGAATAGAATTTAAAATCCTCCTTCTCACATATAAAGCCTTAAATGGCCAAGCTCCATCTTATATCAGAGATCTGATTGTTCCTTATGTTCCTAACAGAGCACTTCGCTCTCAATCTGCAGGTTTACTAGTGGTTCCTAGAATTTCTAAAAGTAGAATGGGAGGCAGGTCTTTTAGTTCTCAGGCTCCTCTCCTGTGGAACCAACTACCAGTTTTAGTCCGTGAGGCAGACACCCTGTCTACTTTTAAGGCTAGGCTTAAAACTTTCATTTTTGATAAAGCTTATAGTTAGGGTGGCTCAGGTTATCCTGAGCTATCTCTATAGTTATGCTGCTATAGGCTTAGACTTTTGGAGGACATAGGGACCCCCATTTCATCATTCTGCTTCATTCTCTCTCTGTTCTCCTATTCTGCAGAATCTGTTAGTTCAATCTCTAACCTTCTGCTCTCTCTGCTTTTCCTCAGAGTAGCTTTGCCTCGTCTGTTCCTGTTTGGCTGTGACGTCATCCTGGAAAAAAAAACATCAGCTGTGCTGCTTCTATCAACACCCTTGTTAATAGATGTTGGAGATCGGCCTGTTTTCCAGTGTGGTCCTGTTTCTCTGACCGTGACTGAGTGGATGTGCTCTCTTCGTCCTCTGGCATGGGAGCTGCCTTGGAGCTCGTCTGCCTGGCTGTGTGTTTCCTGGACGGGGCCGCCTTTTACAGCTGCTTTTTGTATCTCTGCTTCTGTCTCCTTGAACCCCAGTCGGCCTCGGCAGATGGCCGCTCACACTGAGCCTGGTTCTGCTGGAGGTTTCTTCCTGTTCAAAGGGAGTTTTTCCTCTCCACTGTCGCTACAAGCATGCTTAGTGTGGGGGATTGTATTTGAGTCAATGAGTCAATGCAATCAACTGGTTTTCCTTAGATAGAAAACTTTGTATCAATTTGACTGGATGATCTGGTTGAACTGTAAAGTGCCTTGAGATGACATGTGTTGTGAATTTGGCGCTATATAAATAAACTGAATTGAAATTGAATTGAATATGCACCCCCATTGGCTGGAAGTTGGAGGGGATTTTGCTGGGAGTTGCAGGGAGGTGTGCTGCCATTCGGCTGGCATTTGACTGGGAGGGGCCATTTTAAATGACTGCTGCTGTATTACCACTCTATATATGGGGCTTACATTTCTTTAATGTAATATGGAGCAGCTGGAGCTCCGTATAACAGGACCCATTAGGGTCATTTAATTATTGGGTTGCATTCCAAATCCTCTGCTTCATTACATTTTTATTTTCTTCACCTGAAACAAACCAGACAATTAAAACGAGAGAAAAGCAATTAAAAACTCAGATCTAAATCTGCATTGCACTGTAGTCCTTAACGTTCAGTAATCTTACTTTATCCCAGACACACAGGCATTGATTTCTACTCTGTTTATTTATCAAGCACTAAATCACAGAAGATTTCCTCTCAGAGCCCCTCACTCCAAAACGGAACAGCTTCATTTTCAGATCCACTGATTGCATCATTCACTTCAAGGAGCTCAACCTCCAGCGAACATGAAAACCTCCTTTATTATACAGCTGCTCAGAGTTAGTCTGCTTTGTTTGTCCTCCCAGCGGCACCATCACCTGCAGCTCATAGGGCTGCTTTACATCTCCATTATTGATACAAGCAAAAAAAAAAACACATTTTGTAAACAGAAATGTGAAAAGAGAAATTAAAGTTTGGAAATGTTTTAAAAGACAGATTTTATGGATACATTTAGTATTTTTTCAGATTTTATGGCAATGCTTTTTGTTTTTATTTTTTTCAGATTCTATTTTTTTCTATTTTGTTTTTTTATTATGATTTTTTAATTCCTCATGTTCAGTCCACTGCAAAAAAATCTAAATCTTGATAAGTCATTTTTTCTTAAAATAAGTGCATTTGTTTTTGAATTGAGGAGATAAAAGAGACATTTTGCCAATGGAACAAGACAATTTAGATTTAAAATAAGAAAACACTATTGCATTCTCTTATTTCAAGTGAATACTATCTAATTATCTTATTTTAAGAGTAAAAATACTGATTGCATTGGCAAACTATCTCATTTACCTACTAAAATCAAGGGTAAATACACTTAATTTAAGAAATTTTTACTTATTTCTAGATCATTTTTGCAGTGGAGTTGGGCTTTTTTTCCTCTGGAGAAAGAAACACATTTGTATTGGTTTGTGAAGTTAAAGAGATTATAATTCTAAAATTCTATCTACAAAAGAGAAATTTGAAATATTTTTAAAACCCCTTTTCACTGATACATTGCATTTCCATTTACAAAACAAAATGGACTCCATATTCTCCTGGTTGATTTCTGATGGTTTATCTAAGTCCTTTAAAGCCCATCAGATGATTGGTTTGGGAAGCAGTCAAACTCTGACCAATCTATGAGCTGAAGATCTGTGGCAGGAACAACAACAACCGATGCAAACAGGCTCTAATGTTTGAGAGTTTTTGGTCAAAGACATTCGTGAAAAATTAACAGAGATGCACGAATATAACAGAGTTATTCTAAATCATTTTAAATGCCAGCATGAGTCAAACCTTTAGACATAATTATTATTCCCCTACTTGGACATCTTAAAAAACCCTAAACTAATTTAAAATCATTGCCTGGAACAGCTTAAAATAGCACAGATAAGAAACACAATAACCTTCAACCATCCTCATAAAAAACTGCAACAAACCTAAATATTAACTGCTGATTCTGATGCAACGTAGACAGCTGCACAGTTCCCTGCGCTCTCCTTCATCATTGCTAATACCACTCCTTTCACACCTGAACAGTGTTAAAAGCTCATAACTGCTTCAAA
Organism: Cyprinodon tularosa; assembly: GCF_016077235.1. NCBI lineage: Eukaryota > Metazoa > Chordata > Actinopteri > Cyprinodontiformes > Cyprinodontidae > Cyprinodon > Cyprinodon tularosa. The sequence goes on along the minus strand of NW_024039743.1, from coordinate 96,092 downwards.
AGTCTCAACAGATGAGGTGAAGCAAGGTTAAGGATGGGATTTGTGGAGGAATAAACAACCATGTGCTCTGAACAGATGTTTTTTAGGGAATTACAGAAATCCACTAGAGGGCAATGTTGTTTAACTAAAACTGCACCAGGCAGGGAGGGAAAAAGGACATTTCATCGAAGGTGTCTGAGCCATATGGGTCACAGCACTAGGTTTTTTCAAATATGAACAATGAACAGTGATGGGAAGCAGGGAGAAATAACAGGAATAAAAATTCATGCCCAGCAATCAGAATGAAACCTTTTTCTTCCTGCAAATCAGTGTAATAAAGGAGGCTTTAATAGGAAAGGAAAGTCCCGAGCCAAGGAGCCGTTACAATCCAAATAATTACATATTCTGCACAAGAGCTGTTAATTGCACACATTCAGACAATTTTCTGCTGATGTATCGTCACTGTCACCCCAAGCCATCAGCGAAACAGCATCATCCTGAGTCAGAACCGCAAATGGAAATCTGCTGCTGCCTTTCATGGCTATGTTGACAATATAAAGCTACAGCAATCTGCTCCGAAAGCAGAGCGTTATTCCACCTTATAAGAGTGGCTGCTTCTCTAGCCTCGGATTCTGCTCCACACTGTCTCTCGGTCTCCCAGAGTCATTTTAAAATCAAGCTGAAAAGAGTAAGTGGATCCTATGCTGGACGAATGAACTGTCAGCCTCAATTTTCCTGCTTATCCTATCAGGAAACTCTACTAGAAGGGTTGTTTGGAGTCAGAAAGTTAGACATCCAGTAACAGCAAACCCACTTTGATGAATCCATATGACGCTATGACTTCTGCTTCAGTTTGATGCTGTTCAACAAACGGGGAACCTTGGATCAGAACCAGTACATAAAGGGTGCACAGTTTATTCAAAGAGAATCATGACTATCCTGAAAGCTAAGTAAAGCTGGAATCGAATGAGGCAGAACTCGACCTTTGAGGCAGCAGAGAGGATCTCAGCAGAAGATTGCAATAAAAGGGCTGGCTCAGAGCTCGTCTGCCTGGCTGTGTGTTTCCTGGACGGGGCCGCCTGTGGAGCTGGTTGCCTTTTGTATCTATGCTTCTTTTTCTATTACCCCATTTACACTACCCTTGAAAAACCGATTTATGCCGAGACCGGTCCGAGCTCGGATCGGTTAACCATCGGTTAACGGTTCTGATGACCATTTACACATCACGCTATCTCGGTTCCTCGACTCCTCGCCTCCTAGTGACGATCTGCGGTATTACAGCCAGTATTGATGGAGGAAATCAAGCAGTTGGTGGCGGTAATGAACCAAAAGTTGTTTGCCAACCGCCATAAAACACAAGAAGAAGAAGACGAAGAAGGAGGGAATCAAGCAAATCAAAATGGCGGCGCCCGTCACATTCAGAAAGTTATGCTTGATTATTATTGCTTGTGTTATTATTTAAAATGTTGCGTGGAAAAGATTTCGATTGTTCTTTATAGTTGTTCTTCTTCTTCTGTTTTGTGTTGGTTGCCAAGCAACGTCCGGGGGGGGGGGGGGGGGTGCATTACCGCCACCTACTGGCAGGGCCGGCGATTGCTATAGGCCAGCTAGGCAATTGCCTAGGGCGACAAATGTGTTGGGGGCGCCCTCTAGCGTCGCCCTTAGGCTTACTTCCCATTAATCATAGAATTTGAAAAAAAAGCGAATTAAACCGGTTATGAAGCGTCCGTCAGTTACGTATATATAAATAGCAAAATATGAACAAATAAATATACCAACGTTTTTTTATTTATTTTTTCACATTTAAGAGAAAACCGGAAAAGATTCTGATCACTTTTCAAGCGCCCTCCAACCCGGAAGTCGTGACGTCAGAACGGGAGCGTTCATGGCGGTCTACTGCACTAAATGCGATAGCCAAAACGAGAAATTTGAAAGCAAAATTTCGACTTCAACCGAGCGATTCCTACCAGGAGATCATTCTGATGTATCGGAGGAAGAATATTTGTGTCTGGAGCCTCACATGTTCGACCCAGATGTTTCAGATGAAGAGAAGGCAGCGGACGAACAACAGCGAGTCGGACAATGAGTGGAGATTGGACGTCGGGAGATTAGATGAATGGTAGGACAAGTTTTTTTCTTTTAACAGTTCAAACATTTTTTTTGTATGTTGACTTCATTTTTTCTCAAATAAAATCTCATTTGATGATACCATCAACGAATTTGCCATTAGGAAGTCCAGACGAGTCAAATTTTAATGCTGCATCAATTTTGAAGGTGAATAGAAATACCTGAAACAACTGATAGATAGAACTACAAGAACTTCAAACTTTTAATTTTGTAATGGTATTCATAAAAGCACTTTTGTTTGTAGAGGGTTAATCCTTTCTTTAATCACTAATCAATGTCAGAAATCAGGATAAATATACCTGATATATTTTATTTAGAGGAACATTTTGTTTATCTCATTTCTATTTATGTTCAAATGATTTAATTGAACTGGAAAAGAAAATTTAATTTAATGTTTATCAATTACTTTTTTATGTAATCCTTGGTTGAAGAATTTCTTAAATATATTATTTTTTATTGTTATTTGGTAATTTCTGAAATTGATTTATTTAATATTTGTTTAATGTGTGTTAAATTTGTTAATTGTCTGAAATAAATTCATTCATTGATTCAATCCAGTTTTTTAGTTATACTTTACCTAAGTGTCCTTACAGATGGTTAAAAGTGTTTTTGCACAGTCCTAACTTTGAGTGTGTAATAAATTATTTAAAATAATAAAAAAGAAAAGGTACTGAAACCTATTCTGGTATTTGTCTATGCATCACTCCATGCTAAGTTACAGTTTTTTCTGAATGCTTAAACACAACCTTGATTCTTATAGCACAATTTCTAAAACTATTAATACTTATAGCAAATCCACTCACTGAGTTCACAAAACTAAAAGAACAAACACTGCTTTGCACTCAATTTGCAATTTTGTAACACACACTTTGCACAACTGTAGGCACAATTCACCGCACAGCACTCTTTGTGGAACTGTAAACACAACTCAATGAAGCACTAAACAGATGCTGAAAACAGTACTGGTATTTCACACGGCAAAAGTGAGGGTGGGGGGCGCAAAACTCAATCTCGCCTAGGGCAACCAAAGGGCTACAACCGGCCCTGCATGCAGGTTTGTGTTTACGATAAGATCAGGCGCTAAACACCAAACGGACCAACAGCGATAAAAGCACCAAAAGGTGAAGTGATTCCAGTTTTCAAACATTCTCCACTGTGAGAGCTGAACGTTAGATATCCATCATTTCCATAGATATAGAGCAGGGGTCTCAAACTGGTTCCAGAAAGGGCCGTGAGGCTGCAGGTGTTCTTTCCAACCAAGCAATAGCACACCAGACTCCAGTCATCTCATCAAGTCATCATGTTAAGACTGGACTCACTTGATGAGATGACTGGAGTCTGGTCTGCTATTGCTTGGTTGGAAAGAACACCTGCAGCCTCACGGCCCTTTCTGGAACCAGTTTGAGACCCCTGTTATAGAGCATAATAAAACTCAGCATGGATTTATATTGATCTTCTTTTTAAGGATTCTCAAACACTCAGCCCACACATGTTATTTCACATGAAGTAAACACTTACTGCTCCAATGAGATGTTGGAGAAGAGCAGAGGGGGGGTGGAGGTGGGCTGAGCTGAAGTGGGCGGGGCCGTCCTCTTTTCTGGTAAAGACGTCTGAGGGACGATCTCAAGCACTGCCCAGCACCTGGTTAACACAAAAACACAACGAGCAAGTTAATGAAACCTGAATAGATGCTGTGACGTTATGTCCCCCCCCCCCCAATGATTATATGAAGTGATTATCCTTTAATCAAAGCCTTTTTTCCCTGTTTAAAAGCATTTATGGTTGGAAAAAAAAACTGATGTTAAAGAAATGCTGGGAAGCTGAGAATAATTCTTAGATAAAGAATGTTTGAGTATTTTCATTTTCACTTTATCATCAACAGTTAGTCAACCCAGAAATTGTGTGTGTGTATATATATATATATATATATATATATATATATATATATATATATATACAGGTGCTGGTCATAAAATTAGAATATCATGAAAAAGTAGATTGATTTCAGTAATTCCATTTAAAAAGTGAAACTTGTATATTATATTCATACATTACATACAAACTCATATATTTCAGATGTTTATTTTGTTTAATTTTGATGATTACAAATGACAACAAATGAAAATCTCAAATTCATCATATCAGAAAATTAGAATATTACTGAAGACCAATAAAAACAAAGGATTTATAGAGATGTTGGCCAACTGAAAAGTATGAACATGAAAAGTATGAGCATGTACAGCACTCAGTATTTAGTTGGGCCTCCTTTGGCCTGTATTACTGCAGCAATGCGGCGTGGCATGGAGTCGATCAGTCTGTGGCACTGCTCAGGTGTTATGATAGCCCAGGTTGCTCTAATAGTGGCTTTTAGCTCTTCTGAATTGTTGGGTCTGGTGTATTGCATCTTCTTCTTCACAATACCCCATAGATTTTCTATGGGGTTAAGGTCAGGAGAGTTTGCTGGCCAATTAAGAACAGGGATACCATGGTCCTTCAACCAGGTACTGGTAGCTTTGGCACTGTGTGCAGGTGCCAAGTCCTGTTGGAAAATGAAATCTGCATCTCCAAAAAGTTGGTCAGCTGCAGGAAGCATGAAGTGCTCTAAAACTTCCTGGTATGTGGCTGCGTTGACCCTGGACCTCAGAAAACACAATGGACCAACACCAGCAGATGACATGGCACCCCAAACCATCACTGACTGTGGAAACTTTACACTGGACTTCAAGCAACGTGGATGAAGTGCCTCTCTTCTTTTCCTCCAGACTCTGGGACCTTGATTTCCAAAGGAAATGCAAAATTTACTTTCATCAGAGAACATGACTTTGGACCACTCACCAGCAGTCCAGTCCTGTTTCTCTTTAGCCCAGGCAAGACGCTTCTGACGCTGTCTGTGGTTCAAGAGTGGCTTGACACAAGGAATGCGACAGCAGAAACCCATGTCTTTCATACGTCTGTGTGTGGTGGTTCTTGAAGCACTCACTCCAGCTGCAGTCCACTCTTTGTGAATCTCCCCCACATTTTTGAATGGGTTTTGTTTCACAATCCTCTCCAGGGTGCGGTTATCTCTCTTGCTTGTACACTTTTTTCGACCACATCTTTTCCTTCCCTTCGCCTCTCTATTAATGTGCTTGGACACTGAGCTCTGTGAACAGCCAGCCTCTTTAGCGATGACCTTTTGTGTCTGGCCCTCCTTGTGCAAGGTGTCGATGGTCGTCTTTTGGACAACTGTCAAGTCAGCAGTCTTCCCCATGATTGTGTAGCCTATAGAACTAGACTGAAAGACCATTTAAAGGCTTTTGCAGGTGGTTTGAGTTAATTAGCTGATTAGAGTGTGGCACCAGGGGCCATCAATTTTGAACCTTTTCACAATATTCTAATTTTCTGATATGATGAATTTGAGATTTTCATTTGTTGTCATTTGTAATCATCAAAATTAAACAAAATAAACATCTGAAATATATGAGTTTGTATGTAATGTATGAATATAATATACAAGTTTCACTTTTTAAATGGAATTACTGAAATCAATCTACTTTTTCATGATATTCTAATTTTATGACCAGCACCTGTATATATATATATATATATATATATATATATATATATATATATATATATATATATATATATATATATATATATATATATATATATATATATATATATATATATATATATATATATATATATATATATACACACACAGACCTGTGTCTGAGGTCTGAGACAATCAATCTGAGACATTAAGTGTTAATGTTTGTGATTTAAGGTTTAAACTGCAGGAGTAAAATATTTTGTAGATGATTTGGGATTAAAAGGTTTACAGCCTCCAAGCTGCTGAATAAAGGTGATTTTTATTTTTTTTAGCTGTTTTTTAAAATACTTTCAACCTGTCTTTTTAAATGTACTATTCAGGTATCTTTAGACAAAGCTTAAGAGCTAAGCAGGATTGCAAAAAAATAAAAAATAAATGACCTGCAGCAGTTTGATGATGAACAGATTGATCATCTAACATCTCACAGCACATCTATGAAGAAGTCAGTAAACAGGTTATCACCAGGCCCTGCAATCTGCTGCAATCTCAGTCATTGCTAAACTGAAACTACTTCATTTCAGAAAAATATCCATATTATTGTCGCAGGAGTTGGCTAACAGGAATAAAAGTGTGGTTTTTTTTTACCGCTCTGAGTGAACTGTTTGCAGAACAATAAATATTAAACATTCATCCCCGTGTCGAACAGCAGTCTGCATTAGAAACACTGAATTCTTTCTTTGAAGTAATTGATTTGTTTTTACAGTAATTTCCTTTAGCAACACAGAAAGCAAAATGTTGGACAAGGAAAAACAAGAAGCTGGAGGTTCGGATGCTTTTATTTCTACAGCCATTCTGAGTCTGATCAGCAGGTCGGGTGGATTCAGGCCTGATGGAAAAATGTTAGCTACATCCTTTATCACTTCAAGACCAGGCATCCTCTGCATGTTAATGCACTGAGAATTTGATACTCAACATGGAGCGTTTTCTGCTATTTAGGTAAAGGAGGAGACCAGGTATCGTCTAGATCAGAGGTCACAGATTTACGGACTGCGGTCCGGATCCACTAATCCGGATCCAACCTGATTTAAAACATTTATAAATTACTGCATGTTGTCCGAAGGCAGTGTCTAACTTCACTTGCGCCGCTTCTCCTGTTAATACGGTAAAGCCCTGGGGAGCGTCCGGCTCCAGGCTGCACGTGATCCAAATAAGCCAATGAGCTGTCAGTCTGGGTTGCTGCTGCTGCTACTTTTAGACACAGCAGGCAAACCTGTGGCAAGCCGGGCGATGGGAAAGAAGGAGAAGACCATGAGAAGAAGAGAGCAGAGAAAGTGTGGACTGCTGGAAGAACTGCAGTGAACTGGTGAAAGAAAAGTGAAATGGCGTGCTCAAAGATGACCCTGCACATTTAGAGGATGTTTGGCTCAACCTGCTGCTGTGAAGCAGGATTCTCCACCATGAACAGAATCAACAAGAAATCTGGATCCAGGCTCAAAATGAGCTCCTTGATCTGTGCTTGAGAATGGCTTAGTCTCCGGTTAAACCCAGGTTTAAAGCCTTGCAGGGCAGCCTAAAGCCCACTGCCAACATTAAGACAGAAAAAAGAAAAATAAACGATCAGTTCAGGGGTTTGAGAAAATATGGGAATCAGGAAATTGTCTATAAACCAAACTGAACGATTGTTGTTATCTGCTTTAAAAACACTTAAGATTTTAAAATGGAACAACGTTCTATTTTTTTTTATATTTAAAAAACAAATTCAATATATAACAAATCTGCATTAAAACCTAATTTTATTCTATTTAAAGAAACAGATAATAATAATAAAAAAAAAAAAAAGTTTCTTTATTTCTGTGATTTTTAACTGGTTAGCCCTGGACTAGATGCTGATCCACTAATGGCTGTAAATCTAGGGAGGGGGTTCAGACATAGCAGGGTTTTACTTTGGAGCCTGAAAGGGAAGTGGAACAAGAATAAAAGTATAAGTTTGTATAAATTCGATCACACTTTCCCTCCAGATTCTGCACAGAACGCGCTTCTGATTCTACTGAAATCTGTGCTGCAGGTAAAACGACCCGTGATCTGAACAAGGCAGGCATCTGTCATTTCTCTTTAGTCAGGTGGAAACTGGATATTTCATCGACGCGACCAAACCGTCCTTCCCCTTTAAAAGCCTCAGAGGGACCATGGGAGTTTTGTTCTGTTTTTTTACAGGGAGAGACAGATGGATTTTAAACTGAAATAAATCCAAGTTTCAAGCGAAAAGCAGCAGGGCTGTGAATATCATGAGTCTCATTGGAGGATTGTTTTGTTGATTTTTTTAACTCGTTTTTGTGGTTCTACCCAGTTGCTGAACGCTGAAGGTCCTAATTTATTCCCTCTAACAACTCTAGCTCTAGCTGATCTTGTTTCCTACTGCTAAACTGGCCGAAGGGATCCATTCCCCTGTATATCCAGCAGACCCCCTCCCTCGGCGGTGTGTGTCTGTGCTGCGTCGCCTTTGAGTTTATTGTGCCCCCCACTGAGACTCCTGCTGAGACGCATCAGGGCAAAATTCAAAAAGCAAATAGTAATCGGAAAAAAAACAAGGAAAAATAACCGACTTCCTTTTGTTTTTAGCTGTCATTTTATCCTCAGGTTGTTTTAGTTTCAATTTTCTTCACACTATTTTCTTGGCATTTCACTTTCTTTGTACTGTGGTTCATGTTGCCCGTGGTAACAGTAGTGTTGATGGCATTTTGAATTGAAAAAAATGTGTTATGCTGAAACTGTAATTTCAGGGATAAAAAAGTGCTGATGGGACTAAAACAGACATTTTTAACAGGTTAGTTTTTGTTAGCTCTCTGCTAACATTTGATCTTGATTTCATTAGAAGCAGGAAGATAGCTGTGTTGAAAAGCTCTGGCCCTGATTTATCAGAATCGTATTAAATCGCTACAGAGGTTTAATAAGAATGATGCTTTTCTTACAGGATGGAAAAAAACAAAGTATGACTGAGAGCAAAGATCAAGGATGCAATCATGAGCAAAGCAATAAAGTTTAGAATTTCAGCAGTTGTGCTGCTGCCATCAACACCTTTGTTTCTAGATGCTGAAGATCGGCCTGTTTTTCAGTGTAGTCCTGTTTCTCTGTTCAATCTCTAACGTTCTGCTCTCTCTGCTTTTTCTCATAGTAGCTTCATCTGGTCTGTTCCTGTTTGGCTGTGACTCCATCCTGGAGGGAAATATCAGCTGTGCTGCTGCCATCAACACCTTTGTTTCTAGATGTTGGAGCTTGGCCTGTTTTCCAGTGTAGTCCTGTTTCTCTGACTGTGACTAACTGGATGTGCTCTCTTCATCCTCTGACATGGGAGCTGGCTCGGAGCTCGTCTGCCTGGCTGTGTGTTTCCTGGACGGGGCCGCCTGTGGAGCTGGTTGACAGTTGCCTTTTGTATCTATGCTTCTTTTTCTATGTCTGCTTCTGTCTCCTTGAACCCCAGTGGGCCTCAGCAGATGGCCGCTCACACTGAGCCTGGTTCTGCTGGAGGTTTCTTCCTGTTCAAAGGGAGTTCTTCCTCTCCACTGTCGCTACAAGCATGCTTAGTGTGAGGGATTGCTGAAGAGTCAATGAGTCGATGCAAATTGAATTTGTGATTTATGTTATTGCTCTATCACTCTTCATCCCAGAATATAAGGCATCCTGATCATTGCATTCAACCCGGGTAGGTGATCCTGAAACAACGGGACCAAACATGATAAAGCTAAGCTGCTTCAGGTGGTGATCTTCTTCCCCTCTTTCAGGTGTTAAATTAAACTATCTACCAGTAATTTGGTACATTATTTTATTTTTAAGTTTAATGTGATCACCTTCTTCCTTTCTGACATGATGCTGAGCTCTGCACTAGTATTAGTTAAGATGGTTGTGAATGTGACTGGATGAATGTGAATCTGTCCTTGCCTACATGTCAGATTGAGCGTTGATGGAGTACCCAGAGAAAAACTAAGCTGGCACAGGCAGAACAAGCAGCTGGAGTGGTAAGGCTGATTTATAATCCGGTTGCCGCAGACAGGAGGCCTCTGATTGGTCAGATCTACATCCGCTCTACTCTATGCGTATTTCCTGTTTGGTTCCTTACCGGCTGGTTTTGTTTGTCTGACCGCCATTGTGGAAAACGATTGGTGAAGATGGAGCAGCTAGCAGAGCGAGGTGCGCAAGAACGCTGGGACCCTTTCCCACCTGGATCCCCGCTCTTCTTGGCCCTCATGTCCCTCCATTGTCGCACAAACTTGCCCCCACTTCCTCACCGCCTCGGCCGTATCTAGACCCACAGCTAGTTCCTGATTGCCCCTCTGGCGTTGTGGCGTGGAATAACAGCGCAGACCACGCTTCAATAGTGGGCAGATGTTACAAGCCTGCCAGGCTGTTTGTTTTTCTTTCCCCTCCCCCCTTCGCCTTTGCTTCTACACAGGTAGCAGAAGCTGGGATCAATCTCCCCTTGATTGATTCTTGATTGAGACTTTCTGTTAAACACACTAGGTAAGTAGATGGATGCCACCCTTGTAAAGTTTTGGTGAATCTTTTTGTTAGATTAGGTTAGCAGGGTTTTGTTTCATTTGTTTTATGTAGCTTAGACCGTAGGTAGGCCCTGTTTTTGTTTTATTGTTTTCTTTGATTCGGCACCACCTAATCGTCCCTCTCTCCCCCACCATTTGTATGAGTTGCTTGGGATTTTCTGTAACCAATAAATCCCTTAAGTAGGGATTCAAACTCAGGAATTTCTTTTTGTTGGCCTACAGTGCCTAAAAAAAAACTGTGACACCAAACAGCTTAAAGAAAAAAGGTAAAACAGTCTGACAAAAATTAACCAATGACTTAAAAAACAACAACAAAAAAAGGTGCTGTGACAAAACGCTGTGAGTGCTGTGGCCGAGCATGTAACGGACAGGACAAACCTTTGGGCCCCAAAGAAAGGAAAATCACAGCTATTGGGAAACATTCTGGTTTCTGAATCTAGCCTGCAGGGCCGTTAATCTGCCGAGGGCACAAAGAGTCCTCCAGACTAATGGGGCATCCTGAAGGGAAACACACGGCCCGGGGGGAGAAAGCTCAGCCTCCTCAGTGCCTCTTCATTGTCCTCCAACAGGATAATCGCCCAGATCAGCCCAGGGCAAAACAAAAATAGCTTGAATAAGAAAAAAACAAGAAAAACATCTGAGCCTGGATGTTAATCCAGCTGAACATCGCTGGAAAACTGCAGCATGGAGCTTCCCGTCATGAAGCCTGACACAGCCTGAGCACTTTGCTCTGGCTGGTGGGTCAAACTGCCACTTGGTAAATGTAAATAAGCGTGTGTGAAGCTCAGAACATCTGTAGCTTTACATTTATTTCTGAAAGTTGTGCTAAAAAAAAAATAAAACAAACGCGCTAAAACTAGAGAGAAACTTTCTCCTGTCAGCAGGGATCAGTCAGGATTTATCCTTCACTAAACGGGACGTCCCTCCCAGCAGCCGATGCCAATAAGATTCAGACTCCTAAACTGACATCACACCGCCGGCGCGAGGCGGGAAGCTTTAGATTTTAGACTGTGTATCTTATAAGAGATGATGGTTGACCAGGAGGTCAAACAGAAACACTCCAAGGGGATTTTCTCTCACATTTTTACAGCTTTTCAAGTTTGTTTAACATCAGCCTGATAATCCTTCAGGATTTTTGAAAGTTTTCAAAGTGATGAATATAAAAAAAAAAAACAGAGCAGACTGAGAACCTGAAGCTGAATCAAAAACAGTTTGCTTGGAAGCGAGGGCAACAAAGGCCAGAGACTGCGGAGGGAGAACAGGGGAGCTTTCTCCTCTCTGCAGCGGTAGGTTGGAGTCGGCAATGCAGCGCTGAGAGATTTATCCTTTCATTTGTTGTGGCTTCGCTCTAATGCACTCAACAACACACCATTTCTATTTTATTCTACTGGTCTTTCACTCTGCAGGGTGGCTCAACAGAATTATGTCCCCGACGATAATTATCAATCAAAATTATGTTCTGAAAAATGGAGTCAGAGGAAATTGCTTACCAGGATGTCAAACTAGGAAAGGATCCTGGATGAGAGAGAGAGAGAGAGAGAGAGAGAGATAGAGAGACAGGCCATGCTCTGCATCTGTGCAGGATAACAGACTCTGAATCCTGAACAAATCCTACAAAAAACCTCAACTTTTATTCTGTTTTTGCAAAAATACACATTTTAACTGCAGTTTTATTATTTTTGAAATCAAAAAAATTATTTTGCAATTGGAGATTAAAAAAATAAAAATACAATCCAGAAAGAAAACTTTTAACAATTAATTAAAAAAAAGTTCTGAAAGTAGCTTTGCTGTAATGGCAACGGTAATTTTCCATCAAAGGCACAATATTCATGTAGCCAAATAAAGCTGAAAGGGATGTTGTTTAAAAGTCTGCTGGTTAAATCATCAATGGCTCTGATGCTTTAAATATAAATAATATAAACTGTCCTGTTTGCCCGTTAAAACAGATGGATCCAAAATGCTACTTAGAAAGTTTAAACTGCCTCACAGATGGAGCTCGAATCAAAACATTACAACACGCATTATTTCCCACTCTATGGTGTCATTACACCCGCTAATGTCTGACACCTTATTCACTCATTAAATCCTGAGGAGTATTGAACATCTAAACATGTAAACAAAGACCATCCTTTCTATTTCTATGTTTTTAAAGAACAGGAGAAAAAAATCAGTTACCAGATTATAGAAATAAATATCAGGTCTTCTTCTTTTAATTTAGTGAGATCTTGACATAGAGCAGATATTTGATTTAAATAAAGCTACATTTTTACCTAAAAACTGATTCCAAATTCTTTATGTTTGTAATTTTACTGTTAAGTGGATGATTTGATTCTTTTCTATAATACTATTTCCACGCTTCCCTTTATATCCATCCATCCGTCCGTCCGTCCAGAAGGAGTCCCACTCAGATACATAATGATGATTTGATTCAATGCAATTTAATCAAGATAGAAAGAAAGGGAAATTATTAAACATGCATCACGAAGGAGGGAGAAAAGCTGAAACCTCTCTGTACAGCTATAATAAATTAATACCTGAAGTTCAACAAGAAAAACTATCACAGAGCATTTGCCTCACAACAGCACTCTCACAATATGAAGTACTGGTTGGACACAGAAAAAGGAGGGGAAATGTAGCCAGCAGCTTATAAATCTGAGGGAAGCGTCCCAGAGGAGAGAGACTTATTGTGTGGAGCTGCTGTACTCTGTTTCGCCCGAAGCCGATCAGCAAAGAACACCAAAGGTCAGAGCCAAGCAGTTGTGGGGTTGAGCTCAGTGAAATCTGTCATGGCTGCACCCGGACTCGTCTCAAATAACCAGAACTAACCTTTTTTCTTTTGGTTCGTGTGTGGATTTAGAAAAGCAGGAAGAAGCAAGCCGCTCAGGAGATTGGTATCTTTTACCCGATGTATTCCAGCATCCAGCTGCCATGCACGTGGGCATTGTCAGTTTCACTATAGCTCTGGTGAATTTCAATGGTGAAGTCCTCTGGAAATCTTCAATAATTGTTGTTGATTGCAGATGTGTCTAGTAGTTCCCATTGATTTAGCTTGGAAAGCGGGGGAGAATGGCGCTAGGCTTACCGCACCGTGACCTCACTGCTGGAAGATGGCAGGAGGGAGGGGCTACTATATTTGGGTAAAAATGGCCGCTCCCAGACTATTTTTTTTTCTTGATTAACCCTAAATTCATGATATCCCCGAGAACCTATTAGTTTTAGTTATAAATAATGATCCATTGATTATTCCTTGTCGACCGAACTTTTGCTTTAACTAGTGTTGCGCCGATGCCATTTTTTGGCCCCGATACCGATACCCGATACCTGGCTGTGCAGTATCGGCCGATACCAATACCATAATAATGTAAAATAATTGCCATCATGGCTTTGTCGAAGCAGGAAAAAATCTAATACAAAGTGAATCCAGTAGAACTTTTTATTGCCTACCAGGAGTGGGTGACAATAGTTGAATAAACTTTTAGCTCTCAAAATGGTATCAGTGCCCTATTTGTTGGTACTTGCTGATACTGATACCACCATTTTAGGGCAGTATCGGGGCCCCGTCCGATACAGGTATCGGTATCGGTGCAACACTAGCTTTAATGCTCCTCTTCATTCTCTCATACTCGTATTCTGACCCGTTTCTGTGTGGAAATGTCCCCATATGCGGTATTTCCAGGAAATAAGATAAACAGCAAATAATAAATATATCGACTATCCTGAACTAAATGTAAAAATAGATCCTAATAGATCCTAATATGATGCAGCATCTTCCTCCACCTACTTCTGCTCTTCTTTGTCTTTTTCTTAAGGCAATACAATGTTTCCCACCTCATGCATGAAGCTGTTATGGAGCCAGGAGCTCCTGTGGTTACAGACTGTTTCATCCTAGATGCACAAAGGAGCGCCTCCACAGATCCTCCCTCCCTGCTGCTCTAACAGTGTTTATAAACATGCTGCTGATGGTTACAGCGGTTCTTCATTCGATCGAGAAAGATTTCCACCGTTTGTAATCTGCTCAGTTTGTTTCTGCCACGTGAAAATCTGCACAAATCTGAACCTGCTCTGGATGTTTGTTTTTATAACTATCACACATATTTCAAATCGTTCTGTAAACCAGCTGGTGTTTTCTTTTTCTTTTTAAATACAAAAATTCTCATTTTTATTAGAATATTCCTTTTTCTTTTCTAGCTGCAGCATATTTTTTCCTTCTGTGAAGTGACTTCCACAATTGAAAAGTCCCATTTTTAATTATTTGATTTAATTCATAATCACACCGTATGTTCTCCACATTTATGCAGCATTTTTGGATTTCCTTCCTTTTCACTGAGATCTAGATGGATCATTTTAGATACCAAGCAGTAATCAACATGTCTGAAAACATCTTTCTGAGCACATAGGGGGGGGGGGGGGGGGGGAAGGGGAAATATTGGAACAAGAGAGTCTGCTTCAAACATAAAGCCGAAAACAGGAAAGCTGACTAAACTGGATCAAATGAAACAATCTTTATAATCTGATTAAGTAATTTCTGTTCTGAATCAGTCAGGATTAGATTTATAATGTTCTGATTTTAAATGTGAACATGCATTAAGTTAGTAGATATAAAGAACAAGCTGTTAATGTTTATATTTGATGACTGGAAGGTTTAACGTCTTTTTTCTACAGTGCATTTAAATGTCTGGTTAAGTTGAAGGTGCAGCATGATTCATAAATCCATCCTGCAGAAGCTGATTTTCTTTGTGTGGAGAGCAGAAGACAGGCGGATAAATACTCTCCCTAAATGCATCCGACTCCACAGCAGCAAAGTGGGGTTCAGGAGATTGAAGATGGTTTTTGCTCTCCACTGCATTTAGAGTCCTTTGTGGACGCTTATTTTGCCAGATGGCCTTGTTTCACTTCAAACCACCGAGCTCACTGCTGCTTTTAACGTAGGCTTCATCTGAACGTCTGCCCAGGGTCTCCTTGCTGACTATCGTCAGCCTGGTTTTTAGACTTTTCTTACAAAACTATTTACAAACCTAAAATCATGGAAAATAATGTATCTTATTTGAATTTTACACATCTGTTAGTATGTAAAGGGGACTGTGTAGATAAGGGGTTTAAGGGATTATTGAGAAAAAAAATAATTTTTCTTAAAAGAGAAATCAGAGGTTTGGTTTAAAGGCTTCAGGTCAGACCAACATGAAAAACTAAAACTGGATGTTAATCTGATGTGAAGCTGGGACCATTAATGGAGCTAAAAACAAGGCATCCTGGGAATAAAAGGAGCTGATAGGTTGAGAGAGAGAAGACTAGGAGGAGTCCACCCGCCCTAAACACAGAGCCAAGGAAGAGTTCAGATCGAAGCACGATGTCGCTCTAGACAGACAATAAAGTCTAAAAGTAACTTGTTTATTTGTCGCTTCATCCGGGACCGGGTCGTGGGGGCGGCAGTCTCAGTAGAGACTCCCAGGCTTCCCTCTCCACAGACATCTCCTCCAGCTCTGTGGGGGAAGCCCACTGCGCTCCCAGGACAGTGGAGAGACATAGTACGTCCAGAGGACCAGGGCTTGTCCCCTGGGCCTCCTCTCTGTGGGACATACCTGGACCACCTCCCAAAAGAGGCGTAAACATACCAAACCTAACAGGGATGAACTCTAGTTGTTTTTCCTCCAAACAATCAATGGTGAGAAAGTTCTTTATGCAGGGGGTGGGTTGGTTCCCCTGGAGGGAGTGTGTCTGACTTTCCAATGTATAAATTTACTGAGCTCGCCGCAGTCAGAGCTCTATCTCTCCGCCCGAGGACATTAAAGACATTTGAAACTTATTTCTTGCAATAAATGCCTCAGCTTCCCAACAGTGAAGCAGCAGCTAAAGACCAACTGATATTAATATAATAAACCGATCTACAGCAACTCTAATTTCTGATAAATCTTTCCCAGAACCTCGTAGCAGAACTTTAAGGAAAGAGAAAATTCCCAAATCTAAAACGGTAAATAAGGACACAGCATCTGGGTAAGAACCAATAATCAGTCTATTTATTTATAATATTTTAGTTATTTAGACTGTAGAGACTAAGGTTAGCATTACTATCACTAGTATCAGTATTAATAAGGACATTTACTCACACATCCATAAATTTGGATGCTTTGGTAACTGTAGCTCCTGCTTCAGTGAACATTCAGACTGTATTCACAGCGCTGTCCCAGCATTTCCTCTATTGAAATCAAATATGTTTTGTTTTTTTTTGACATCAGATCATGCACTTTACTTCGTTATCGCCACGCTTCGCTGGGTGGTGCTAACTGGCTTAGCCACAGTAGGCTAATCCATTGTTTCCCCCTGCATTCAACGACAATTGTTTTTATTCTAAATGTATATTAAAACAGCTTTATTTACCAACAAATCAACCCGGATCAAAGTGTAAAACCCCGAAATAGCAAATAATTCACCAGCAGAAAAAAAAAAAAAAAAATAATAATATATATATATATATATATATGCAACCAGAATGACCTACGTGCATTGAAAGAAACGGAAAAAAAAAACATCTAACATGACCTTTAAACTCCTCCATCTTTGCACAAATACACTGTAGCTGTAGATGTTTAGTTGTTAAACACTCGGGCTGTTTGGTGGTTGGCTGATCCTGAGGAAAGCTGAAAAACTGCAGGAAGAAGCTTTTCTTTAGCACTACCTGTTTCTGTGCTTTCAGTTCGCAACACAGATCGCACAGTCCTTGCACTCAACCACATTTCATCCACTTATTTCAGTGTTTTTAACACATTTCTAGTATTTTAACACATTGCAACCAAAATGTTGTGATTAGAAGTTGCATCTGTGTTTGAATAACAACTAGATAGATTTCTACTGTTGTCCTTTTACCAGAGAATGTTGAGGACTGTACAGGTAGCCAGGCCTCCAAGAACTGCTCTCCGAAACCAAAGGATCTGGAAAGAAAACAGGGAAATATGTCACATATATTGTGAGAAATGATGCAGTTACACTGATGCAGGTTTACAAACACAAGAGAGAAGTTTATTTCCAGGAAAATGGTTCAGTGTCACTCATGGAAAAGATGAGCTGTTTCTTAGAAATGTGAGCAAACATTCAGCAGCCATTGGCTGTCCCATTTTCAATGAAGAACGACGGCGGAGGCTATCAAAGGCTGTCTCTACATTAATCCACAGAGCAGAAGTTATGACTTCAGGTTGGAAAACGTCACAGAATCACCTCTAATGAATCTGTGGCTGAGCCATCCATGGTCAGCCAGATGCTGCCACCATCAAGGAATCTCAGGAGGTCCTCTTAGTGTCCTTGACTCTTTTTATGTTCCTCCACCTTAACTATTAGTCAGAGTAACCCTGGGTAGCCTCTAAGCCAATCACTGTCCTTCTTTCAATGGCTAATCCTATCATTTATTAGACGAAATGCAGCAACGAATAGGCTAGGCTACTTCAGTTGGCTTACTTAAAAGTCTATGACTTACCCTTCATGTGACTCGACAGCGCAGACTCGCCCATTGTGAAAAGCTGCACATCTTTTCTGCAGACTTTACAAGAGGCAACTCGTGGGGTTTGTCCCCGTTTAATCTATAATTTGTGTTTTTCATCTTCCAGCCAACGTTCATTGAAACGACAACCTCCCGGCATGGTGCAGTAGTGGTTTCATGGGGGCGGAGTCACACATGGAAATAGACTGGCAGATCGCAGTCACACATAAGCGAGCAGGTTTCATTTTCAGGCTCTGCAACATTTTATTTCTCCATTTAATAAACACAGTTAGATAGGTATTTGTTGCGAAAGAAATAGTTACAATTTCAAGCATTTTCAAGCATTTCATCCAAAATAAAAGCACTTTTCAAAGCTTGAAAACACAACGTCAAAATGCAAGCATTTTCAAGGATTTCCAGCACCCGTACGAACCCTGCGAGATAGATCCTCTACAACAGAGATATATCTAATTAAAGCACGGCATTTAATTCTGCTGCTGGCATTGAGTAATTTCAGCATCAGAAATGCAGATGTTTAGTCAGAGACATGAAAGGAGGATCTTGTGTCTTTTCAAGATCAAAATAAACATAAAACTCCTGAAATGATGTCTGTGGATCTCTTTGCTCCGCTAAAATTAAACTAATCTCCATAGGAGATCCTCATTTTCTCCTTGTTTGAGAAAACCATACACTTGAGGGGGGCGTGGGAACGGTAGGCGGGTTGGGTACCTGCCCTGGCGTCTGTGGGGGTGGGTCTGCGGTTCCTGAGGGGATGCTGTTGGGGCCGACACCTTACGTGGGGTGTCGGGTGGTGTTTAGGGCTAGACCTGGGCTAAACTGCTACTGTCCACCAGCCAATCTCAGCCCCCCCATCCCACCTCAAGCTGTCTGCCCCTTTTCATTTCTGGGGGATTCCTTTCTTTAAAACTAACTGAATATTACTTTTTTTCACATGACTGGATGCGGTATTATATCTGAGTTATTACAGACATGAGAGCTTCTACTTCAACAACACAGACTCACTTATTCATCTGGATAAATATTTTGTTGGGTTGGAGGAACTCTGAATGAAAGCCATTCCTATCTGATGAGCAGACGCCGGATTCCAGGCAGTGTTGATTTTTGAAAGACCTAGAAGGGAAATGATGCAGAAAGCTGCTTGATCAAAGCTTTTGATATAAGAAATAAAAAAAATAAAAACCTGATTAATTTGACATGAAGTTAAATTTGAGATGAGATTCATCCTGTTTCTGCTGATCATTTTTTAGATCTTTCTACAGCGTTAATCGATCCTCCTGTTGTAAATTTCAGCTGATCAAATTGCATTAGGAGAGACAAACACTGGTATATATATATATATATATATATATATATATATATATATATATATATATATATATATATATATATATATATATATATATATATATATATATATATATATATATATATATATATATATATACTATAAGGTAGTGTTACCTCGCCAGGGGACATTTAGCAATCATGAAGTCTGATGAATTGGCGCTTGGCCTTTTAAACAGAAGATGGTCTTGAGGCACATACTGTCTAAACTGAACGATCAGGGGAGAAAGGTCTTACCTACAGAGGTGACCAAGAGTCTAACCTGTCAGAGATTCAGTGTCAGAACATTCCAGAAGGACAACCAGCTTACCATCAATCAACCAATCAGCTGTCTGGTGTTCAGTGAAAGGAGCCTGAAGGACTCTTAGATCAGGGGGAGCAAAGTTCTCAGGTAAGGCCAGACAAAAATTAAACTGTTTGTTGTCAATGCCAGACACCATGTTTAGAGGGAAAATAGGACCAACTTGGCACAAGGCCAATACCGTCCCTACAGTGAAGCATGGTGATGGCAGCATCATGTGATGGGGATGTTTTTCAGTAGCAGGTAGAGGAAAGGTTGAATAATGTAAAATCTCAAAAAAACTATTTCAGAATAATTGTGTAGAAATTTAGGTGATGCATGAATCCTGATGGGTGGAGCACGATGCACGGTGGAGCAGTGGGTAGCACAGTTGCCATGCAGCCAGAAGGTTCTGGATTTGATTCCTGGCCCAGGGTCTTTCTGCATAGAGTTTGCATGTTCTCCCTGTTAGGGGTGTAAATCACATCCATCATGGCGATTCGATTCAGTATCGATTTCCTGACCCAACGATACGATTATTTTCGATACTCAAGAATACACCATGATTTGATTCGATTAATCGGTTAATTTTTTTATTTTTTTATTTTATTTTTTTACACCTTACAGGCTAAACAAAGTTTCAAGTTTGAAATAAATCAATGAAAGCTGTAATATCGTTATGCATTTTCTTTAGAAACAACAGCAAATAACAGAAGTAGAAAAGTTGCATCAAAAAATACTGCAAAAATACTGCGCAATATCAGTATAATGAGTTCAATGCAATACCTCGGCTCCAGAGAAACTGTCCAACATATTTTTTTAGAATGTAATAAATATACTCAGGAAAGAGAGATGTTGCGTAGAGAGTTAGACAGGAATAAAAATAAACTACAAATAAGGGAATTGTTTCAAAGGTCATCTGGGGATGTAGTTTTTGGGAGTATTTTTAATTTTCTAAGAAGAACGGGTATTTTAGGGAGAATATAATAGTTTGTCTGGTCCATACTCCATTCTGGAAGGTGGCGGTAATGCACCTATAAGTTGTTTGCCAACCGCCATTAAAAAAAAGAAGAAGAAGAAGGCTCCAGAGTGTCGACGTCACCTTGAGAGACGCTCCGCTGCTCCTCTCCCAGATTGTAGCTGACCGCAAACAGTGCAGCAGACAGGAGGCCGGCTTGTTTTGTTTTTATGACCGAAATTGCGGAAAACAACTCGTGAAGTTTGACCCGTTAGAAGAGCGAGGTGCGCGAGAACGCTGGGACCCTTTTTCCACCTGGATCTCCGCTCTTTTTGGCCCTCATGTCCCTCCGTCGTCGGACTAAACTCGCCCCCACTTCCTCGCTGCCTCGGCCGTATCTAGACCCACAGCGTGTAGCTCAGACCACGCTTCAATACTGAGCATAATTAAAAAATGTCTGCATCAAGCTCACTGCAACACACTGCTGTAAGAGTATAACCAGGAAGCGAGGTAGGAGGGCAAAATAGGTTTAGCGCCACCGCAGCACGGGAGGGAGAATTACGTCCAGGAGCAAATGGATAAAAATAGACCGGAGGAAAAAAAAAAACATGAATCGATTATCTTGCGGACGTGTCGATGCATCGGATCGTCGGCTTTTGGATCGATGCATCGATACAAAACGATTATTATTTACACCCCTACTCCCTGTGCATGCGTGGGTTCTCTCTGGGTACTCCGGCTTCCTCCCACAGTCCAAAAACATGACCGGGAATACTAGGAATATTTCATTGGGGGTACACCTCGGTGTATGACGTCTTTAGGCTGTAGGGGGTGCTATCCTTCCCTGAAAAATGTTGAAATGTAGACTCCCTGAAACTCTATTTCCAGCAATTTGAGGTGGAGCTAACTTTTTCTCTTTGTTCCAACACTAATTTTGTCCTGATTATGGGAAATATGTGTGCTTAACTTGAGGTGGAAATGTCATAAAGAAGACATGAGATCATTTTTAGCTACAATATTATGTTAAATTCAAAGAATCAGAAAGGGTAATGCTATGTTCACACAGCACGCCATTTCAGCAGCAAAAAAGTGTCTGCGGCTTCATTTTTGATGCTTGTCCAAATCAAGGTCAGACGCGCTTCACGAGCATCAAAGAAGTGTGTTGAGATGCATCTGTCGCTTCTGCTGCTCCTGTGTTCAATGCCAGAGAGCAGCTTTGCTATCTTAGCTGTGATCAGCGGGTAGAAAGTAGTTAGAATCTATGTTGAAGTGAGAAAGTCCTCCTGAAAACATGGTCTGTGCAGTCAGTTCATCCAGATTACCATCCTGCCTTCAAAGATTATTTCTCTGTGGGAGCCGCTCAGACCCCCACATACCGGCGCTGCGCTGTCACTGGGAATCCCCAGCAGCAGCTGCCTCAGGCCCGAGAGCCTCTCTGGGGTTTTCCCCTCCTGTTGGTGGCGGCTGGAAGTAGATGTTAGCGTTTTTCAGGTCTGTGCTACAGACTGCAGGCAGCAGGATAATAAAAGCCAACATATTCTGCCGGCAGGTTTCTACATTTGAAGTTAATTTAGGCGTTAATAAACTGTTTCAGAGGAGTGATCATAGCGCTCTGCATCAGCAGTGCTGCGTCTGACTCCCTGCCAGCTCCCAGATCAGCTTCTCTGATTGGTTGATGTGGCGCGTCCAGCAGCTAAAGGTACATTTTTCCAACTTCAGCAGCTGCTGCTTGAGAAATTTAGATAATTTGAGAGAAGTTTCCAGGCAAAAATAGGGTTTAAAATGTTCTTCTAGTAAAGGGCGTACGAATAGCTAGCTAAAAGCCTGACCTCGCCTCTCGCCCATAGATTGCTGGAGATGAGAAGTGGCCTCACCGCAACCCTGACAGGACTATTGGGAGAAGATGGATGGATCCTGATGTGCTGCAAATAGCTGAATTTTCTTTTTTAAAATAGTTCCAAATGTATAACACCCCCCCAATGACATAAAATCTTTCCTGGGAGGTTATTACATCTTTTATGCACTCTACCTTAATAAACTCTGGTTCCAGGTAAGAATATGACAAAAACTACATTATATTCTCATTAAAACAAGACCCTGAGGCTAAAGGTGGAACCTAATCAGCTGCTCTTCTGAACTGACCAATTAAATGTCCTAAAATGTCTGAAGTGTTACAGCAGGAAAGTCAATCTTTACCAGGAGCTGGAAGAACTGAAAGTCTTTGAGTTTCACCATCTGGTTTTAGAAATTCAAGGTATAAGAATATCAGAAGACACAACAGAACAACAAAAGGGGTTAAAGTCTAGGGAACAAGTACCTGTGTTTTGTTGTGTGAGATGTGAGAAAAAAGAAGAGGCATCACATTCACAATCCCCCCTGTTGAGACAAAAACGAAGCCAGAGGTTAATTCCTCAGTCATCTATACAGTCTGATCTATTTGTGTTATTTTGGTGGAAAATAAGCTTTGACCTAACAATATTGAATATGGCCTCTTTCAATTTTTCTTTAACAACCATCATAGAGAAAGATTTTGCTTCATTGAAAACCTGTTTTTTCTACCAGCTTTCTGTCATAAGCGTTTGTTAAATATAACAATAAGGAGCAGAGGCCATGTGACGCCGCCTGTGTGTGTGAGAGCAGGCAGTGGAGATCTGGCTGTTATTATTTCAAAACAAAGAAAAAAATGGTGACTTACTTGTCATTTAAGATCTAAAACAAGCACATCTATGAAATGGTTAACATTTGTCACCAAGATAGCAGCTTCTGAGGTGTATTCCCTGTAGAATATAGATCTGCTTCTAACGCTGGCATTTCTAAACACTGCCAACATTTTCATGACAGACACCGGTAATGCGTATTTAAATGGAGCACCTTTGCTGTGCAGTGCTCCGTTTAACAGTTAGCTTGGGGTTTTCTTGATAAGGCTTCTGTCAAGTTATTGCCGGTAATAGCTCCCTAAATGTAATAGAGATGCGTTATCAGAGTAAGCTTGTCAAACAGTAAATACGTCCTCAGTTGTTGAAGATGACAGATGAAGACGACAGCCTTTGTTTTGGCTGACTATAGACCTTTGAGAGAGAAAAAATTGTCATCATGATCACTGAGTCTGGGAGCGGCCATTTTTGCCCAAATATAGTAGCCCCTCCCTCCTGCCATCTTCCAGCAGTGACGTCACGGTGCGGTAAGCCTAGCGCCATTCTCCCCGCTTTCCAAGCTAAATCAATGGGAACTACTAGACACATCTGCAATCAACAACAATTATTGAAGATTTCCAGAGGACTTCACCATTGAAATTCACCAGAGCTATAGTGAAACTGACAATGCCCACGTGCATGGCAGCTGGATGCTGGAATACATCGGGTAAAAGTGAAAAAAAGAGTTATTCCACCTTTCTGATTCCTGATCCTCCACGGACGGGTTGGTCGTTGGATCGCCAACTTGAAGAGGGAGGATTTGCCATCGAACTTCTGGCCAGAGAAAAAACCCGTAATATGTAGCCAACATTTGGAAGAAGAATGTTTTCAAGATGACTTGGATAATAGCACGTTGTGACAAACACCAGATACAGCACTGGGACTTGATCAACAGCCGATACCGCACCGTGACATGTCACTAACCAGTAGGTGGCAGTAGTGTTCTTTGACAAACATGGATGCCTCCAGTAAAGCACATTCACATGAAAATTACTCTGAATTAAAAACACTGATCATTTATTGAACAGGATGGAATCATTTCAGATTTAAAGAACTTTCAGAAGTTTGAATTCTGAATACTTTTCCTTTAAAGAGATCAAAATTGAAATTGTAAAGTGGAATTATTCATCTTAGTGTTTTTTACTCCATCAGAGGTGAATACACAGTGAAGAGGCACTACAGCTGATGAATACAATCATTCTTACACCTTTTGAAACTCACAGCCTTGAAGCAGATATTAACCACCTTGTTTAAAAAGCTCTTCTGTGTTAAACTTGTTCCTTTATGAGTCTGATGTCACGCTGTGATCCTAAATGTTTTCTTTAGCTGTGGGCAGAAAATCATCATAACAGAAATAAAGACATGAAAACCTTCTGTGCCTAATTAATCTTTATACGTTTCACTTGGTGAATGGACTTACTAAAATAAATGAACTTTCCAATAATACTGTATTAAATTAGGTTTGTGGATACCTGATATTAAAACTGTTTACTCATAGAAACAAGAAAGAAAACTGTTTACTCAGTAATAATCTAAATTTGATCTAAAAATGAGAAGGAATTTCTAAACATAACCTTATTTTCCCATCCATTTAATAGGAAATTCAAATTATCTGCCAATTTATTGAGATTAAATGCCCCTAAAATAAGATAATTATTTACACGGCACCTGAAATGAGATAATACAGATTTATTTTTCTTATTCTAAGCTAAACAATCTTATTCTACTGGCAGATCATTTTACCAACCAGCTGAAAGTAATTGCAAATACACTCCTAGAAAATATGACCTGTTTTTAGATAACTTTTAGCAGAATAGCATTTAGCCTAAACATATCAAATTCACACTGCATCGTAAAACTGTTCAGCTTAATCATAAACACAGATCGTCACCAAACTGTTCTGGAATTGTTGGAAAACTTGATGCTTCTTTTCCTTTATGACCAGCTGACAGCCTTGTCCTATATGTCATATAGATATATATTAAAGATTTTATTGATCAGTCAATGTAGAGATGAGAAATTTAAAGCTCATAATGAGTCAGCTGCAGATCAGCGTATAAATCCAAACCAATGTGACTTAATTTCTTATAGAGAGAATGATTTTGATTAACGGAAGACAAAATAAATTCGCAATGTATTTGGATGTCTTTTAAAATCTGAGTTTTGTAAGTGCAATAAGGGCACTAACAGACGCTGATGAGAGGCTGCTCAGAGGACAGGCTGACTGCAGGTGACAGGAAACCAAAGGTGAGGTGTTCCTGCGGCTGGAGGCGGGCTCTTTATCAAAACCCTTTCATAATAAAAGTGATGAAGCCACCACTTGTTCCAAGGCGGAAAGGAAAATTACGGTTCTGTTAATCAACTCGTGCCATTTAGTGGGAAATTGGGGGTGGAGGTGCACCTACCCAATACTGCAGGCGCACAGTTTAGAAAAATGGAAATAAGATAATACTTTATTTCACTTAGATATCAAAGCGTATGATTTTTGTCTGCAACTATGTTTTGTAAAAAAAATGTTTTAAATTTCCCAGAAAAAAATGATTATCCGATCTATCTTCAAGCATCACATGACAACCATCACCAAGACTAAAGCGGTTTTACAGCCTTTGGTTATTAACATGGACGTGCTGCAGCGTAACATCAACAGGGTTGCCAGATGTCACAGACTCACGTTTTCCAACCCAAAAATGTTCATAAACCACCTGGATATTCGAAATCTCGCCCAATCTGAACCAAAGTCTACTGATCTCTCAGACCATTAATCTAAAGGAAAACATTTTTCACCCACAGACGGCCGTCCTAAACTGCCAGACTGGGAAACATCCCAACCTGGCAACAATGCATGTAAGACGGGAAACGTCTTAAGATGCTAAACCCCATCATGGACCGCAACATATTTTTGCAAAATATTCAAACATAAATTTGCCAAATATAAGAGGAGCATCGTAGTTTGGTTTAAAGAAAGCATTTTAGTTTTATTATAATTTAGTTTATTTCAAGGGTTTAACAGTTTGGAGAAATAGGAAATGACAGCATATGCCAACCGTCACCAGGATGAGCATGAGGGAAGGGCTAAATATACTGCATGCATCATTTAGGGAGTTAACATTGGATTACTGCTTCAGCTCCTTTAGTTATTTACTGTCACAGGTAGGAGCTTCAGCCGGAGAGGGAGTGTCGGGGCCGGTTTAATTTAAGGAGGGCTGGCCCTCGCAATCTGAAATTAGGACCAGTCCACTGGGCTCAATATCACAGCATCCGCTGCAGATCCACCAGGTTCTGCATCGGCTTCTTCCCCACTGCCATCAGACTGTTGAACCTTTGATCCACAAACCGAACTCTGCACCTATTGCACATTATCGGGCATCAATGCTGCTGAACTTTTAACTTTTAGCCCTTTAATTGTTCATCTCATTTCTATTTTCAATAACCCATTTTTTGCACAAATGCCTATCTGCACTGAACCATTGCAATTTGCACACTGTCTTTATCCTCTGCACTGTTTACACTTTGACCACTGCTGCACTTTTTGTATAACTTGTGCCATTTGAAATATCAATGCAACGTTCATAAGCTGTATGTAACGCAATTTCGTTCTGTATGCACTCTGTGCATACAAAATGACAAATAAAGAAGTCTAAGTCTAAGATTACCAGTCTGAGTCTGGCCTTGGACAGATGACCTGCCTGTTCCTACTGTCAGTGATCGTGCTTCGTGTTTCTTTTGTTTGTTTTTTCCAGCTACTTACACTGTCACAAGTGCAGAGCAACGTAATTCACTCTCCCCATCTGCTCCACTGCTCCCCCTCCCCTTGGGGAGTAGTGGGCTGCCATTGTGCGGCACCCAGGGAGCAGTGTGGGGTGAAGGGTCTTTGCTCAGCGATGCAGAGTGGAAGTCTGTGGGAGCGGGACTTGAACTTTGAACTTCTGGGACCAACACTCCCCCTCCAACCCACAGTGATTCATGTCTGCAGTGTTCTGGAGGGTCATATGAGGACCCTTTGGAAATGACGCAGCCATTATTACCCGGCTGCCATGTTCTTATGTGAATGAAACAATTATAAGGATATATGATTGAAAAATATATTTTTCTTTTTCCGGTCCTTTTTTATTTCCTGCAGATTTTCCATCTGTTTGTTCTTTTGGGTAGGATTTTCTTGCCTTGCTACCCTTCTTGTCACCAAAACATGCACCATCATTCCCAGAAGCCAAACACCTGTTAGTTGCTGGGCACTGAAAGAATCTGCAAATATCTGCACAAAATTCCTCCAGTGTGTCTTTATGTCTGCTATTCCAGTAATCTTCAAGGGATTTTTCACTGCGGGGTTGGATTCCTCTCAGCCTTTAGTATTTAGTAACCAAAAAAAAGAGAGAGAGGAAAAAATGAGGATGGGGGGGTAGAGGCAGAAAGGAAGCGGTTAGAAAGAAAAGGAGTGATCCTGAACAAAGCTGAGCCTCACCTAGAGCCACGGTGCCCATTAGGAAAGGTTTCCCCATCTGACTGAAGTCACTGCTGCTCTGCAGGCCGACCTCAGAGCCCACTGCAAATGTCACCACCACCTGAGACACACAGACATAATGCAGGGCGGTGAGCAAAAAACCAAACATGCCCTGAGCCGTCTAGCTCAGAGGAATTCAGACGATTTCTAATATACCTACAGAAATAATATCAGCAAACAGTTTCCTGTTTTTCTTTAAGGTGTCTTTGCTTTAGTTTGAACACAGATACTGAAAAAGATGATTTTAGAACATTTATACAAACGCAGGAAGGGTTCCCAGCTCACAGATCTATCAACACAAAAAATATCAACAAATCTGTTTTTACTTCCTTTAACTGACTTAAATGCTTTGCACCTTTTGTGCATCTGCATTTAAAATAAAACTAGCATTAATTCGGCATTTGAAAATGACATGTGAAGCCATGTAACGTGTCACGCATGTGATTTACATGCGAATCCACATTACATTCAGGTTAAAAACACACAGGATTTACAAAAATCACATGTACATTTGGTTCCACATGTGAAGATTCCCATCTGAAGCTGATTTGATTCACATTTTCTTCTGTGAAACACTAAATTCACAGATAAACATGGGTTTCACATGTGCTTAACATGTGACAAATGGGTTTTTCTATAAGGTTTTTTGACTAATGTGAAAAAGGCATTACACAGAGCCCGATCTATTCACATGAAAATTAGTTTTAACATGTAGTGAACAAATAAGCAATCACAAGTTCCACCTGTGATTAAAAACTGACTAGAACATGACATACATGAACAAAATGCTCGATCATTTGTGGAAAATGAGACCCATGTAGTCAAGTCAAGTCAGCTTTTATTGTCACTTTCTTCATATGCACAAGACATACAAGGGAAATGAAATTACGTTTTCTCTCTATACCATGCCAGGACAAGACATTTACAGACTGACATAAAGTGCGGGACAGGACAGATAACAGTGATAGACTGGTAACAATAAGTGGTCAAAAATAAATACAGTACAAAGAACAAATGACATTTAACGTTAACATTCAATATTTAACATTGAACATGTAAAAGAAGATAAGATAGATAAAGAGTATAGACATTACAATAAAAGCAATAAAAACGGCAGCAATAGTGTAGAAGATGAGTCTCATGTGAACACATGTGACAGTCATGGGATTTATCTGCCTTTATTTTCTTTAATCCCCGGTCGGCCTCAGCAGATGCTCGCTTACACTGAGCCTGGTTGTGCCGGAGGTTTCTTCCTTAAAAATAAGTTTATCCTCTCCACTATCGCTGCATGCATGCTCTATGTGAGGGATTGCTGTAAACAACATAATAAAAGTGGATATCTATTGTGTCTAACTGCTCATCCAGGAGGATCTACTACTGTTAGAAGATCAGCTGTTTTTTTCTTTTCCAAAACTTTGAACCTTTAATCCAGTTTAACCAGATAAGCCCAACTGGAAGATCTGGTTGAATCGTCTCTGTAAAGTTTCTTGAGATAACATGTTGGTGCTATATAAATACTCTAAATAATTGAATTTTAATCCAGTGCAACTAACTACGTGATGAAATAAATAAATATCCCCATGTTTTGCTTTACAAAGCAGCAAATAAAGGTACAAATGCAAATACACCAAAGCAGCACAGCAAACCAGTACAGGAAGCATGCAGAGGAAGGAGTTCTGGACACGTTTGGCTTCTTTATCAACATTAAGCCACTGTTTCCATGGTGAAACCTGGTGATGGCAGCATTTCTTCACCACAAACTAGAGAGCATTAGAGGAAGATGGATGAACTTGTTAAGAAGCGAAACTGGCAAAACCTGTCATAAAAAGAAAAGACCAGAGACGAGGAAAACGACCTTTTTGATTCACTAGAAGGCTTTGGATCAACCTAGGTTTACATAATAGAAATATGATCTATATATAAATATATATATATATATATATATATATATATATATATATATATATATATAAATATATATAAGTGAAGCACAGAGTAGTTCTATAAAGTACTTTATCAGTAGAGCTAACTATAAAAGACATGTTCCTGCTCTACTGACAATTGCTGAGTCACAAAATGTGTTAATTTGTAGTCTTTTAAACAAAAATCCCGATAATGAACATTATGAAGAATAACGATAATCAATATTATTGAAAATAAATAAAAAAGTGTTACTGTGGTCGGAAATTTTGTTTCTCTTATTTCATGTATTGATTTATGCTATTTACTCAATATAAGTTTTCACTCAGCCTGTTTCACTTGCAAGGCCACACAATTTCCCTGCATAAAGGTGTTTTTAAGGTTTATTCATAACATGTAACTGTTTAACCAAAGTGTCTGTAATTTGTTTTGACTCTGACTATTTTCCATTATTGTCAGTAAGGAGGAACGAACGCTGCCCAGATCAGAACAGGGCTGATTACCGAGCAATAAGGGCCGTATGATGAACTGATCCAGAAGATAAAGTACCGACTGAGTGAAATCCATCGATCTCCGTTTATTTAACTGGAGCAAATAGTTATACTCTTTTCCCCCTACAAATGTTACTGGCCTCTACAAGAAAGGCCAGAATATATCTGTCGTTCTTTCTGAGCCTTAATAAAATTTCAGCAGCAGGTGCAATGAGCAGACATAAACAGAGGTGGCGCCATCACGCATCCATCGACTCAGCAGCTACATCTGAACGTCTCAGCAACTTTAACTCCCGCTTCATTGAACACCAACTATCATACTGTATTCTCTGTGCTGTTCACTTTTTCTGTTACGTTTTTTCACATTACTTCGATTTCCTTAATGTTCCCACTTTGCTGACATGTGCTAATTGGCTACTTCCTTCTTTACCCCCGGCACACATAGCCTGGGTGCCATTCCGAACTTAGTCCCGCCCACAACGTTTGAGGTCGGGAAGTTCGGTCTGGCATTGCTCCATAGTAGCACGAGTATGATCGCCCACCCTCTGGCGATCCAATCAAATTGTCAGGGCGGGCTTTATACGATGATGGACAGATGATCAACAGTAACGTAATCAACCACGTGACCAAAGCGCGCTTGGGTGACAACAACAATGGCTGCCGCTGGAGAGTTGAGGTGAGTAGATTCTGCTATTAGGTCTGTTCTAGAAGATATCGACAGCAAATTAATTTTAAAAGAGGAACAGAGAAACGCGATCAAGTCTAATCTTCTTATTCTAGGTGTGAAACTGCACGCTTTGATTTTTGTTGACAACAACTATGCCTCGCTTAACATACGTCACGCACTCCGTTGCTCTTATTGGTTGTAGGTCTATCCAATTGAGTGCAGAGGCATTTTTTTTCCTGGTTCGTTCGAAACACGCCCCATAATCACAGCTCTATGGAGCAGCATCAGACTCATTCTGACTAGAATTGAGTAGGACTACGTCAGGCTAGTGCACACATGGGAGGATGAGAGAATCTTAAGAAAAGCTTCATATGCAACCAGACTGAGTTTCTGGAGTATATGGAAATTGTGATTTTCAAAAAGAGTTGAGGAGTATTAATCTGGCTGCAGAGCTCAATAAAACAAAGAAGAACTGATGGGAATCTACAGAAAAGACAGTTGGCAACTTAGGGATAGATTAGGTAGAAAAAGGTAACAAAGAAATGGAAAGAAGTGAAAGTATTGACAAAGATGGAAAAGTAATTCAATGGATTTATGTGCAAAGGAACAAAGAACAAAAAAACAGCCTTTGCTTCAGTATCAGGTTTCCTGTTTGGGATTATTTCAGTTATTTTTGGACAAACATTTTTTCCATCCGGCTTCCATATGAGCGCCCACTCGCTCTGAACCTCCTCCTGGTGATCCGACCGCCCTGATCCAGGCCCCGGCGCTGCCCCGCTGTCACGGGAGCCGCTGGCATTAAAGGCTCAATGACAACTTTATTAGAGGTGATGGTCTGGAATCCTAACCAATTATTAAGCCTGAATAAATGTCACACTCATTATTTCCAGAAAGCCGTGAAATTGCAGTCGATTCTCCATGAATAATCTTCCTTCCAACAATGTTCAGCTGCTCGGTGCATGAGATTCATTTAAAAGTGAGTGTATGTGTGAAACAATGGTGTGTGCTGGATGCTATGACTAAAGCTACACTCAGGCCCCTTTCACAACAACCTAATAGAGCTTCTGTAAAGGTGCATAAACTTCATTTGGGCTCCACTGTTATTTTATTTAGCTGCAGGTTTTGGTGTGGAGCAATCAGTCAGATGTCAGGCCTTAAGGAGCTGCTGGTGCAGCACATCGATTTGGACGGAATAACAGAGAGGAGAGCAGAGGAGGAGAGAGGCGGAAAGAGGGGAATTCATTTACACCAGGACGCAGGGTTCCCATAAGGCAGGGGCAGATGTGATTTTATTCTTTAATTAGAATGTGTAGTTTTTGCTATTCCCCAGCGGAAAGGATGGAGCACAATACGAGAGTTAACTTCAGAACAATGTGTTGCATAATGGATCTTCCAGATCCTGTTCTCCAGATGGACGAAGAAGACGTGATGGCAGTAACTAGAAGTAGGCAGGTTTACGGGGGGTGTCTGAAGGGAAATGCTACTGTCAGCTGCCTCCTCCATCAAATCAATGAACTGAAATTAGGATCTTTGATGCACCATGCAGAAATCTGGTCACCTTAGCTACTTTCCTGGGGTGGGTTTGAGATCAATCGATGGGTCCTTGGCTGATCCCCTAAGATTCCTTTTTTAAACATCAATCTTTGTACTAAAATATTCTTTCCGTCATGATTTGTGGACATTAAGATCTAAAGAGAAGCGCCATCTCCTGGTCAGACCCTGTAATTCAGTGAAAGGGTGGAGCCAGAGTAAAAAAATGCACACCCAGGAGAAGGAGGGGTCACAGGAAGTGGGCTGTCATTCGACTGGCGTTTGACTGGGACGGCCATTTTGAATGGCTGCTACTGTAGCTAGTAATGCCGTCTGACCCAGGCTCTGTTCTGGGTGTGTCCTTCGCTAAGCCTTGAAGTTTAGGGGAGGAACGTTCACAAAATCCACGGTTCGTTTTGATTCACGGTTTTTGGTTCAATTCGGTATATGTTGATTGTTAGCCTGACATGTTGGTCATGTTGCTGTTAGCATAAACAAAACGTGTTGCACAATGCTTGCACACTGTTGCACTTTTATCCACAGCTTTCTTTCCTCCGCCATCGTAGGTCACTCTAAATGCAAAGTGGTCCCATACAGCAGACCTATAAAGTGCTGCTGGCGCGTCTTCCAACTCCTGTTCTTTCCCACTCGCCAGTCCGACACAATTCTCCACAACAACTGATTTTTCCCTGCTACACCCGGCTACGCTGCTTCGCTTCTTCTTCTTCTTGTTTACTACTGGTGGTTGGCTTTGGTCGCAGTACCGCCACCTTCTGCTCTGGAGTGTAAACGCTTCGCCTATGAGAAAAAGGAGCAGCGCATGAAACGAACGCAACACACGCGAATCGGACCAAGACAGTCGAACCGAACGGTTCGGACGGTTTTCAGAAACCGTTCAGTTCATCAGTTCATCGGTTTATCAGATACATTTGGCTCAAAGTCGACCCTGAAAACTCAGAGAGAATTTATCAGACAGTTGATTTTGCCGCAGTCTACTTCTGGACGTAGCCTGTCCAGGATCTGCAGCCTGCATGGACATTGGTTCACCATTGTCTAAAATGAATATCATGGTTCATAGAATAACACTCATGTCTCCTCTTGAGATTTATTGAGCCCGCAGCTGATAGTTGTGCTGTCAATAGATTCTCCCACCTAAGCTGTGAATCTCTGCAGCTCCTACAGATTTAACATTATCCTCTTGGCTGCTCCACGGATCGATGCTCTCTTCAATCCCCTGCCAGTTTAGAGGGTAGACCGTGTTTGATCAGTTTGGAGTTTGGCCACAATCTTTCCATTTTCAGATGATGGATTGAACAGACCTCTAGCAAATATTGAAAGCTTAGATAATAATTTTATGAGCTCAGCCTGCTATACTGTTCTCCAACACTCCCCTCTGACCTGTCTGCTGTGTTATTTGGTTTTCATGATGCTGTTTGATGACTAATATTCTCTAAAGAACCTCTGAGGCCTTCATAGAACGGCTGGATTTACTCTCAGATTAAATCGCACACAGGATGACTCCATTTATTACATTTAAAGACTTCTAAAATCAATTTGTTGCACTGAATTTTAGTTAGTAGATATGTGTAGAACGTTGTACATAAATTGAAGACTATAAATTATTTTGGATCCACTTACAAAAATAACCTTGGGCTAGGATAAACACAGTGGGCCAGCGGTTAGCACTGCTGCCTTGCAGCAAGAAGGTTCCGGGATTGATTCCCTCCCCCGGGTCTTTCTGCATGGAGTCTGCATGTTCTCCCTGAGCATGCGTGGGTTCTCTCCAGGTACTCTGAATTCCTCCCACAGTCCAAAAACATGGCTGTTAGGTTAATTGGCTTCTCTAAATTCTCTGTGAGAGTGAATGGTTGTTTGTGTTGCCCTGTGATGGACTGACAACCTGTCCAGGATGGACCCCGCCTCTCACCCGTAGCTGGAGATGGACCCCAGCAGCCCTGCGACCCCAGCAGGGATAAAGCGTGATGGAAAGTGGACGGATAGACAAATAGATAACTATAGATTGAATTTATTTGAAAATATTACATTTAATTATTCAGTTCATCATTAAAAACTTATTGTGGATTATTTTACTGTCTAGTGATATTTTTAGTCATGTATTAAATAAAAAATATTGTCACATCCATGTATTTTATGGTATAATTATTATTTGTATGCAATAGTCTAAAAGTAGAATTCCACTTGTAGCTTTGCAGCCAATGAAATAAGGTTTCAAACAAGCCCAAATGTGTGTAGTTTATTTAAAGCAGTGGTCTCCAAACCTGGTCCTCAAGATCTACTGTCCTACAGATTTTAGATGCATCCCTGCTTCAACACAGCTGAATCAAATGATTGATTACCTTTTCAAGCTATTCATTTGATTCAGCTGTGTTGAAGCAGGGATGCATCTAAAATCTGTAGGACAGTAGATCTTGAGGACCAGGTTTGGAGACCACTGAGTTAAAGGGATACCGCATTATGGGGATGTTTTAGAGCAGGGGTGTCAAAGTCGTTCCAGAAAGGGCCGTGTGGCTGCTGGTTTTCTTTCCACCCAAGCAGTAGCACACCAGGCTCCAGTCATCCCATCAAGTCATCAGGTTAAGACTAGACTCACCTTGATGAGATGACTGGAGTCTGGTGTGCTACTGCTTGGGTGGAAAGAAAACCAGCAGCCACACGGCCCTTTCTGGAACGACTTTGACACCTGTGTTTTAGAGAGAAACACCGACACCAGCAGGTGGAGCCGTAGCGCGCCGCTCCAAGATGACACCCAAAGTTCAAAACCCCACAGCTCTGGAACTGTTAAAGCTAGAGGTCTGATATTTTCTGCTTTTGTGGATATATGATGTAGAACACATATAATACAATGAAACTTGCTTTTTCTCAAGAATGTCTTTATTACTGCTGTTCAAAAAAAGACCTTTCCGAGAATAAAAAAACATCTTTGAGTCATGTTGGAACTGATGCAGGTTGGTCTGTGTTTCATTCAATTTTTATATATTCAGAAACTAGAGGGCGTTAGCTTTCAAGCAATGTATTGCACATGTAATTTGGGCTTACAGTTCCTAAGTTATTTTCTTTTCCATTTGGGTATGCAGAATAGGCGAGAATTACCCAAAATAAGGTGGATGTTAAGAGGCTAAACCAGAGGGTGGCAGCAGGGATGCCATCAAGTAGACCAGGGGTGCTCCAGTCCTCTAGAGCAGTGGTTCCCAAATTTTTGTGCCCAAGGCACACCAAAGGACAAGTAAAAATCTCAAGGCACACTTATTGTGCTAAAGAGCATTTAAAACCTGTGTCATCCATCGTGTTTAGCAAAATATTTGTTATAATTATGTACTCATTCAAAATAAATTGTGACAAGACAACTATATTACTCATGAAATATTTATTAACAAAATATTCCAAAATTTATTTTGAAACCTCATCAAAATAGGATTCATCAAAGCAGCCACATTCCTATTTAAATCATGGTTCACAAAATTAAAAACGAAGCAAAGAAAACTCAGCAGAAATTAAGCACAAAGAACTATCAATGCAAGGAAGCTGCACTGTCCATTGTCCTGAACTACAAATAATAAAATGAAACATTTTTTTATCAGCATTGAAACGTGTGCTGTTGTAAATATTTTGTCTGCTTACAAATTAGTGAGACACGTGTGCCTGTTGGTGCACACAGATTTTTTTAATCCTTAGTGGCACTGAGGAGAGGGCCACACGCAAGTCCTGTTCAACAGAGAGCCGTGACCTCCTGTTGTTCTTCATGTAAACCAGAGTAGAGAACGCCAGCTCACACAGATAAGTAGTGGGGAAAAGAAGAAGTTGCTCAATTGCGTGGCGTGAGATGTTTGGGTATTCTGATGCAGAAGCCAACCAAAACTGATCCAGTGGGAGCTCACTAAATTTGAGTTTTAATGTGCGGTCCGCACGGAGCTCTGCGCACTTCTCTATTTCTTTCATTGTCAGTTTTTCTGTTGAAGATTCCTGGTTGAATGGGTCTCGGATCCAGTCGTAATCCTCAACGTCAGCAACATGTGGAAAGTGGAGCTCAAACCTCTCTTTTAGGCTCTGAAGGTGTTCGGCATATAATGCGCGCTCCTTTGCTGCCTGCGGCGCAGCTGATGCCAGCGGGAACATGTCCATCGTGCCCTGTTCCAAAGCCTTGCGCCACCGGATGATAATTCCTACCTGCGCATCTCCGTGGTCAGGGAGTTCTCCTTGAGTTTTTTTTTTCTTTTTAGATTATTTTAATGTAGTTTGCCTCTGTTTTGTGAAAATGAATGCAAACAAAGTAGTGATATGACCGTATAGGCTTTTTATTTTTCTGTTATTATATTGTAATGACCATACATGGTTGTCACAAAATTCCACGGCACACCCTCACTTGACTCACGGCACACCAGTGTGCCGCGGCACACCATTAGGGAACCACTGCTCTAGAGCAGAGATCACGGATCAGCGGACCGCGTTCTGGATCCGGACCCGCCTGATTTAAAACATTTATAAATTACCACATGTTGTCTGATGGCAGTGTCTAATTTCACTTGCTCCTCTTCTCCTGTTAATACGGTAAAGCCCTGGGGAGCGTCCGGCTCCAGGCTGCGCGTGATCCAAATGAGCCAATGAGCTGTCAGTCTGGGTTGCTGCTGCTGCTACTTTTAGACACAGCAGGCAAACCTGTGGCAAGCCGGGCGATGGGAAAGAAGGAGAAGACCATGAGAAGAAGAGAGCAGAGAAAGTGTGGACTGCTGGAAGAACTGCGGTGAACTGGTGAAAGAAAAGTGAAATGGCGTGCTCAAAGATGACCCTGCACATTTAGAGGATGTTTGGCTCAACCTGCTGCTGTGAAGCAGGATTCTCCACCATGAACAGAATCAACAATAAATCTGGATCCAGGCTCAAAATGAGCTCCTTGATATGTGCTTGAGAATGGCTTAGTCTCCGGTTAAACCCAGGTTTAAAGCCTTGCAGGGCAGCCTAAAGCCCACTGCCAACATTAAGACAGAAAAAAGAAAGAAAATAACAAACCATCAGTTCAGAGGTTTGACAAAATATGGGAATCAGGAAATCGTCTATAAACCAAACTAAATGATTGTTGTTCTCTACTTCAAAAAAACACTTAAGATTTTAAAATGGATTTTCTATTTTTAAATTTAAAAATTCAATGTATAACATTGATAGATAGATAGATGTACTTTATTTATCCCAAGCTGATGCATAAACACCTCATTTTATTTCAGTGTTAAATTCTGTTTAAAGTAACAGATTATAATTAAAAATGTCTCCAGACTTTTACTGGTTGATAATTTTCTTTATTTGGATCCCGCTGATTTTTAATTAGTGAGCCCTGATCTAGAGGAACCATCCTGTAACTTCTACTTCACTTCAGGTGTGTTAAAAATGGAGTGCATCAAAAAGTTGCAGGACATAAGCTCTTGAGGCCTGGATTTGAGAACCCCTGATGTAGGAAGTCGTTTCCCAAAGATCTGATGTTTTAAGGTTAGTTTATTAACCATAAACTGACAACAAAAAAACAGCAAATAATTATTCACAACAATATAGTGCAGGTAAAGAGGAATAATACAGAATTTAATCTCAATATAATTAATCTTTGTTTCTTTCTAATCAAAGATAAAAAAATAACTGCTAAACACATTTAATATTTAACATAGAACCAGAAATTAATTTAACAGAAGTGATCCATAAATATTTAGTTTTACTAGGAAGAGCCTCATAAAAACCTGCTCTGCCTTCATTCATATATCGATGTTTTCCTGTTTGTTTATTGTGATCAGCAGACATTGATCCTGAACTAGTTTTGCTCCCAGCTTTGAATTAATACATTAATAAACTTTCCTTTAAAATAATCACATCTGTTTTTTTTATGAAGTTTTCCCAAAGGACTGAACTTTTTCTTTTCATATCTGCTCTAATATTGTCTTCCAGCAGCTTATATACCTCATTAGTTCTGTTTATTCATTGATGTAGTCGCAGATGAACGGACGCTGTGGGGATTAGTAACAAAGAGATTGATTTAAGTGTTATGAAGTCTTGCGCCGCAGGTGGGAGAGTCAGGAGGGACATCCGACGGTTTCTGCTGCAGCCGCCGGATGTTTCAGTGCAGCGTCTACATTTAAGGTCAACATCCAATCAAATATCAGGGTCTGACTGAACAGAAGTTTTTCTCTACAGCTTCATTTGAACAAATCTTTCTTGTTTAAAAATATCATGACTTCTTGTTCCCTACACCTCTTTGAGTAAATCTGCTTCAATTTACATTAATGTGTTAAATGAAATGAAGGTTTATTGGAATAGTTCTGATACTAGAATGAGACAAACAGTCCAGGTCATACTTTAGACGTCTAAAACTGCACTGAGTGAGCGGATTGAAACAGCAGAAAGTGACAAAAATATATATTTTCACTTAATGAGGCACTTTATTATGGGAACTTTCTTTATAGGTAAACAGTTGCAATCCAAGTCAGCTAGGAATGTATAATGCAGAACTTTACCAACTGCTGTACAAAATGTCCAACAAAAAGGTTTTATTCTAAGTTCTATTCTTCTTCTGTTTAAAGAAATTATATTGAATGAAAATCCTTCTAAATCTGCCATATTAGCAAACTTTAGCATCATATCTGCAGTTTAAAGTCTTAGCTTTTGTTCTTTTGTGCTTTTTTTCTTCACTTATCTCACCATAGATGGTGCACTGGAAAAATACTCTAGAAATAAGTAAACATGTCTTAAATTAAGTGCATTTACCCTTAATTTCAGTAGGTAAATGAGATAGTTTGCCAATGGAATGAGTATTTTTACTCTTAAAATAAGATATTTAGATAATATGCACTTAATATAGGACAATGCGATTGTGTTTTCTTATTTTAAGTGTAAATTGTCTCGTTTCATTGGAAAAATTTCTTCTACCTTATAAATTCAAGAACAAATGCACTCATTTTCAGAAAAAAATACTTATCTAGATTTAGATTTTTTCCAGTGTGTGAATTTGTTAGGGATGCACGATATAATGGGCCCCCTATCGGTATCGGCCTTAAAACTGAATATCGGACATCAGCCACCCCACCGATATTTAACCCGATATTTGATCAGCTTCTGAGTTTCTAAAGTCTAAAAAAGAAATACAAATACTACTTCTTCTTCTTCCTTAAAAACTTCTTTTTTATAGACATAAAAACTTCTAAAGACGAGGGAAAAAATATTGATCCATTAAAATCTCCCAATATCTTCATATGCTGATATATTGCCATTTAAAAACACCATATCAATCTCTTTTACTAATGAAATATTGCTATATGTCATCGTTATGCTACGAAATCCCCCGAAAATTCACGAAATTTTGCCATATTTTTATATGTTGATATATTGACGCGGTATCGATCTATTTTACTAACAAAATCTCACAAGAATTTGCAAAATATCACGAGAGTTTGTAACAGAACGATGAAATTTCACCAGATTTTGAAAGTAAAATAGATCGATACCGCGTTTTTAAAAATCAATTTGATATCAGCATATGAAAATATATTTGAGTATATTATTTTTCAAAGTGTCAGAAATTGATAACAAAACTGCTATTTTCAATGACTACTTATTTTTGTCCAGCTTTAACATCGGTATCGATATCGGTTATCGGCTACATGAGTTTTAAAATATCGGCATATCGGATATCGGCCAAAATCCCAATATCGTGCATCCCTAGTATTTAGCTACAAACACAATTAGCTTAAAAAGGATTTCTTTTTTTTATTTAGTTGATAAGTATTAGAAAGAACAGTATTATTATCTTATTGCTGATAATTCTACCTTTTCATGAGTGGGAGACAATATAGATCACATAAAACAGTTGATCCGAATAGAACTGAACAAAATGAAGAAGTGGTTCAATATTATTTAATATTAAATTAAATAATATTGAACCACTTTTTTTAAATGAAAAAAATCTTCATATTAAGTGCTAATGGGGTAGAAAATGTGGTCTCCGTAATTAACAGGAGTCTTTTCCTGTTATTCTGATATGCCAAATATATATATTTTACATCATCTAATACAGGTTAGAAGGAATTTTTCTCCCCAAAGTGCTGAAATTCTCATTTAGGGGACCCTTGAGATCAAGGCATTAATTAACATTAACAATAATCACAAAGGATAAAACATAAAGGGAAGCCAGAAACTGCAACATCAGATCATTCAGTAACATGCAGTCATTTCTCCCTGAAGGATCTGCTGTCCTTGAAGAACAATGAAGAAAAGGCACGGAGTCATTTCAGACGACATTGATGGCAAACAGCCTTCATACAACAAACACAAACATCCAACCTCAACAGAGTCCGTGTCACATAGGTGGTGGTTCAATTTCGCAGTCATTATTGACGCCTATTTTATAACAGGAAACTGATAAAATCCTCCTGACACCTCTTCAGGATGTACCTCCTCATGCGAGATATTTTGGGAAAGAGTCGTTATGTTTTTGCACCTTGTAGATGGAAATGTATTTCCAGCACACACACACACACACAGAATGGAGGAACAGTGACCTGGAGCTAAGTCCCAAACAGGAGGAGGTGCTAAGATTTAGAGGCTCAGCTGTGTAACAGGGCACTAAGAGCCATTCCTTCCTCTGTGCATCAATATGAGTGAGAGCTGGCCAGGCAAGGCCGAGTGCTCTGGAATAAAACACCATCAAGAAGCAGCCATTTACGGCCCAGCAAATGGGATTTTTTTTCTCATTGTGGTTGAAATATTAATGTTTCTATCTTGGTATACTTGCAAAGAAAACTGTTTTCAGGCGGTAGAGTTGGGAAAAAGCTGACGGCCGATATCCTCAAAGGGCAACCTGCAAACGGTCACCCCTGCACGGGCAAAAGAAATATGATTTGATTAAATCATAACATGCATGTTTTTGGAAAACAAGCTGAGCACCAACAACCGTCCAACTCAAAAACACGCATTATTTCAGGTTGTGACCACAAACACTGCATCTGAATGGGATTTATGTATCATTATAACATTATTCTAACATGTAGAAGACTTTAGTGTTCAATTAATGCAAAATTACTATTTTTTCATTGTTAAACAAATATTAGAAGACAGATTTTGTTTTTGTTTTTTACTTTTTACTGTAGTCCAAATCAGTTTCTAATTGTTTTGACCTGTTTCTATAATTTTTCTCCTTTTAAAGGCACACTATGCAACATTTTTCAGTTAATTAATGTGTTCCATAACGTTTTGGATGATTAAATGAGTCATTTCAGGTTGAACAAAGGTTTTCTCGGCCGCCCTGGTGGTCTGTGGGGGAAATACCGCACTTGCAATTGCAGGAGCCCTCGGCCCGCACCCACAGGCTCAGAAGTCTCGTGCATCGCGAGAGTCGGTCTTGCTTTACGGCAAGAACTGCTACACGCCCCCAGTTAAAAGCATGCTCGTTGCTAGCACAGTGGCGATCTTTGTGCAGTTATGCTACGTTCACACCGGACGCAGCAAAAGCAGCAAAATCGCGTCTGCTGCTTCATTTTTGCTGCTTGACGCGCTTTTTAAGTTAATTTAGGCGTCAATAAACTGTTTAAGAGGAGTGATCATAGCGCTCTGATCATCAGCGCTGTGTCTCTCTCCCAGCCAGCTCCCAGATCAGCTTCTCTGATTGATTGACGCGGCACTTCGAGCAGCAAAAATATAATTTTTCCATCTCGAGCAGCAGCGCGTCACGAGCGTCAGATGCTTAAACGCGCCCGACGCGCTGCTTCAGCTGCTCAGACGCGCTGCCCCTGCTGCTCAAAACGCTTCTGTCGCGCCAGCTGCGTCCAGTGTGAACGCAGCATTAGTCATTCATTGCGTTCGCCTGTCTGCTAAGCTCAAAACAACCGCGCCTGGCTTGACGGAGAAACCAGGAGAACAGCTGTGCATATTTACGACAGTGCACTTTTACTTTCGCCCTCTGGGGGGAGCCTCGCTGGAAAATCAACACCGGTTGCATAGTGTACCTTTAATGCTGTTGAAGATTCTCAGTAATGCAGGAAGTAGTCATTTCCTCGGAGAAAAAATCCAGTGGATTGTTTTTTTACTTTTAACTTTTTTGCAATTCTCCTTTTCATCTTTACATTTCCACTAAAGTATAATTTTTTTTTACAAACTACAATATTTTTTTTTTACAAAGTATAATAATTAGTTTTTCCGTAAAAATTCAAAAAATATCCACTGGACTTGGTTTTCAAGATTTGAAGACGTTTCTCCACCTCTCCAGGAAGCTTTCTCAATTCAAATGTCTGGATCCGCAGTGAGTTTGAGTCTTATATAGACAACGCCTTGTATCGCTTGGAAACATGCAATAGAAACCGATGAATGGGTCGTTAGTTCCATCGTTAGCCTGTAATATCTGAAACTGTCTATGATTCTAGGGGTCGGTCGTTAAAGGGGGGATTGTCATTAAGGGGGGGATTGTCTCCTGTAATACCTGAAACCTGTCTATGATTGTTAAGGGTTGGTCGTTAAGGAGGTATTGTTCACCGGCTGGAGCGGGTAAGTCCCTCGTTCCTCTGTGATGGGGTGGGGGGTTTGGTGATATCTGGAAGGGATCATGTCTATGATTGAATTGTATGTTTTTGGAAGCTGGAATCTGAGTCCACCACCTCTGTTTAAAGGTGGTTTTTCTCTCTTAACATAGATGGCTTCCTTCACGCCCCTCTCAAACCACCTATTTTCTTTATCCAGAATGTGGACATTCTGGTCCTCAAAAGAATGTCCTTTGTCCACAAGGTGTAGGTGTACTGGATATCCACAGTTTCGGAGAGCATCTTTGATGTGTTTCCAAACTGGGCTTTTATCAAATCAGCAAGGAAATCCAAAAGACACGCAACAGAAGACAGCGATGGGAAAATTAAACGCAAAAACATCACAATCCCTTATGTTGCTGGATTGTCTGAAAAGCTCAAGAGGATTTTCTCCAAACACAAGATCCCAGTACATTTCAAGCCAAACCAAACCCTTAAACAGAGGCTAGTGCATCCGAAAGATAAAACCCCCAGACCGAATATGAGCGGAGTGGTATATGCTGTTCAGTGCAGTGAGGAATGCTCTGATCTTTATATTGGAGAAACCAAACAACCTCTCCACAGACGCATGGCCCAACACAGAAGAGCGGCCACCTCTGGACAAGACTCCGCAGTACACCTACACCTTGTGGACAAAGGACATTCTTTTGAGGACCAGAATGTCCATATTCTGGATAAAGAAAATAGGTGGTTTTAGAGGGGCGTGAAGGAAGCCATCTATGTTAAGAGAAAAAAACCACCTTTAAACAGAGGTGGTGGACTCAGATTCCAGTTTCCAAAAACATACAATTCAATCATAGACATGATCCCTTCCAGATATCACCAAACCCCCCACCGCATCACAGAGGAACGAGGGACTTACCCGCTCCAGCCGGTGAACAATACCTCCTTAACGACCAACCCTTAACAATCATAGACAGGTTTCAGGTATTACAGGAGACAATCTCCCCTTTAACGACCGACCCCTAGAATCATAGACAGTTTCAGATATTACAGGCTAACGATGGAACTAACGACCCATTCATCGGTTTCTATTGCATGTTTCCAAGCGATACAAGGCGTTGTCTATATAAGACTCAAACTCACTGCGGATCCAGACATTTGAATTGAGAAAGCTTCCTGGAGAGGTGGAGAAACGTCTTCAAATCTTGAAAACCAAGTCCAGTGGATATTTTTTGAATTTTTACGGAATGACTATGACCTGGATGACTGAGAACCTTCATCAGCATATAATAATTAGATAATCAGAGGAACTGACATGTTGTCTAGTGTTTCCCAGGGAGGCTGAGTTATAGGTGCGCTTGCTGATTGTGTGGGTCTGTGCAGACTAGCTGTGCTAATAGAAGAGCTGTAGATGCCTGACAGGGCCGTAGGTGCAGTATGGTCAAAAAACACAGGACAGTATTCAACATAAGCAGAGGAAATGTTTTAAAAAGTGGAGAAGTATTTGATGCCACATTTTCAAAATGTAAACAGTACTATATACAATTCTATTTTTTTTTTAACCTTTAT
This sequence comes from Cyprinodon tularosa, assembly GCF_016077235.1. Taxonomy (NCBI): domain Eukaryota; kingdom Metazoa; phylum Chordata; class Actinopteri; order Cyprinodontiformes; family Cyprinodontidae; genus Cyprinodon; species Cyprinodon tularosa. The sequence goes on along the minus strand of NW_024039743.1, from coordinate 51,957 downwards.
TTAACCAGGAAGTCCCATTGAGATTCAGAATCTCTTTTTCAAGAGAGACCTGGCCAAGGTAGCAGCCATACCCAAGGAAGTTCATACATATTTACAACATATTACATTTTTCATAATAAAATCAGAGCAGGATGTTAAAACACATTGAGCATCTCAGGAAAAACAAGCACATATCTCCATCACTACATTCTTCATGGTTGCTTTAAATTCATTAATGGACATGAGAGTTTCTAATTTGAGCTCTTTCTGGAGGTTATTCCATCCCCAAGGTGCAGAGGAGGAGAATGCAGTTTTTCCCAACTCAGTTGAAGCTCGGGGTACATTAAAAAGTAACCACTGAGAGGAGTGCAACTGATAACTACCAGAACTCACAGAGAGGAGGTTACAGAGGCACAGTGGGAGTTTACCAAGTATTGCTTTATAAAGATATACCAGTGCTGTATTCTACGAATAGTTAGTGATGTCCAACCAACTAGATCATAAAGAATGCAGTGATGAGTAAGGGACTTAGAAGTTGTAATAAATGTTTGATGTATTTGTAGAAATAAATGAGGGATAGAGACCAGACACTTCTGGACCATTTGATGTCTGTTCAGAAGACTTTGGCGAGGGCTCCATGAATCCCTCCATTTTTATTGAGATGAGATTTTTGGCACATGCAGACTTGCATCCTGTTCAATGTGGGGAATATAAACTCAGCTTTACCACCACACCGTAGTGGGCTTTTAAATAAAGCCACTGCTCTTGGTTACTGCCTTTCTGCACTCTGATGCTGGCATTTAACAATGATTTATTCATGCAGTTGAAATTTGAAGTAGCTTTTAAATTCGCCGGTGAAGATTCTCAGTCATCCAGGTCATAATCATTCCAAAAAAAAAAAAGAAAATGAAAAACAATCTACTGGACCTTGTGTCCAAGTTTGAAGATGTTTCGCTTCCAATGCAGGAAGCCCCCCCAATAGAGGGGGTGGAGTCAGGTTTCAGCTTTCAGAAACATACAATGCAGCAACCGAGTTACTCCCTGAGTTAGTTCCTGTTATCATTGCAACCCCTGTACAGGAGCGTGAAGGACCTCGTCTATTCAGCCAGGCCAATAATTCCCTTTAATGACCAACCTTTCAGACACTTAGACAGGTATGGGGCATGGCAAGTTAACAAAAGAAGCCAAACGGGGGTGGACCACTTCGTCTGTTTTAATTTGCATGTTTTCCAAACCAAAACCAGGCTTCGTTGGGCTTCTCTACAAAACCTGGAACTAAACGCTATTTCTGACATTTTGAATTGAAAAAGCTTCCTGGATGGAAGAGAAACATCTTCAAACTTGGAAACGAATTCCAGTGGATGTTTTTTTTTTATTTTCTTTTTTGAATAGCTTTTAAATTCTTTGTATTTAAGAGAATTTGAGATTAACATAGTTGATGTTACATCTGCTATTCATATTGTAGGTAGGGTCATGGTCCCATCCACTCATCGCCTTAACAAAGATGGCTTCCTTCACCGCTCTTTCAAATCATCTGCCTTCTGTATAAAATCCCAAAAAATGTGTCTTTTGTTCTTGATGTAAGGGGAAAGCAGAATCTCTCCCAGAGCTACTGCCTCTCCTATGCTGTCGGGACCTTTGTGGAGTTGTTGTTTCGTTTCTTCACTGCAGGAATCTGAGCGATGATCACTGCACATAAACAACACCACTCAGCTCAAGAGTTACTTAGCGAATCATGACAGACATGGAATAACAATGTTTTATGTCCCTCTATTATCCTCAATGCTAGATATGGTGTTTTTCTTCCTGCGATTTTTTGATTCAACTTAACAAATGCCCAGTCTGGAAAATCACCTGCTCTGGTGCGAGTTGACAGAACTGACAAAGACTCCTGGAAAGGTGTCAAAACATTTCCAGAAAATGAAAAAGAGGTCTGGTCGCCTCAGATGTGTGTTTCGTGTTTTTTCTCCAGTGTTTTGTATGTAGGTCCATTTGATTTACTGTTTGTTTTTTACATAGATTTGCAATAAAAAAATCACATTTTCAGGCAGTAACTTGTCGACGTTTTGTCGAGTGTGTGACTTCTGAGAATAGCTCTCAGTGGAGAAGCCACCGCTCTGACTGTAACGAATAACTCTTTATCTTTAAGGTTCCTTCAAACTGAAAACCGTTCCTGTTGACCTTGATGTCTCACTGGATATAAACCTATTTGGGATTCAATACTTCATTACATGGATCAGATAAATAATACATTTGGGCATCAGAAGCAGTTTTTTCATCAACATGAAACAAATAAAAGATGTCTGAATGGAGAGAGATCATCAGCTACGGTGGTTAAGGTCTAACTGTTCCAGGTCTTCAGAAGAACATGACCCCCCCCTGAGTGAAAAACACTTTATATTAGAAAAAGTTAAGATTGGAGAATTCATTTGTTAAGTTCCTGAATGTTTCTGAATTTTTGTGTAATTTGGCTAAAAAAAAGCTTTACTGCACGTCCAGTAAACCTGGACTGCATCCAGGATTTTACATTTCTTTCTATATATCATGATCACACATTTGAAGGGGGAAATATGAGCTTCTATTGTGGAGGATTCTGGCTTCATTTAGCAAATGAACATGAGGCATGTGGTTAATTTGTGAAAAAGTGAACTATGAAGGTGAGCTAGTTCATTTCCATCTGTGTGAACTGAACTTTGACCTCACTCTTCTGAATAGACCAAACATTATCTGCTACATATCTGAGTTACTAACCATTTAAATTACCGGTAAGTATATTTATGAATCGAAGACTAAATTATTCACATACTTGCATTATATTAAACTATAGTTCCACACTGGAAAAACAATCTAGAAATAAGTAAGAATGTCTTAAATTAAGTATATTTATCCTTAATTTCAGTACGTAAATGAGATGATTTACCAATGGAATGAGCATTTTTACTCTTAAAATAAGATATTTAGATTAAATGCACTTGAAATAAGACAATGCAATTGTTTTCTTACTTTAAATATAAATTGTCTTGTTCCATTGGCAAAATGTCTCTTCTATCTCCTCAATTTAAGCACAATGCACTTATTTTAAGAGAAAAAAATGACTTATCTATTTTATTTTATTTTTTTTACTGTGCAACATTGTCCACTGTTTGACACCATTTGACAAATGTCCTACCCATGTGTGGCCCAAACACAAAATAGATCCCTTCAAACAAAGAGAACATTTTCAACAATAAAAAAAAAGTGTTCAAATGCAATTTTTTGAGTCTCAAATATTTTATGTGCATTCAAAAACTATTTTCTATGATTCAAAACGTTAATCTTTTCATTGAAGTTACTTTTTTTTATTAAAGGAACTTCGTTTTTGATTGAATAATAAAGACACAGATGTCCTACCCATTATATGGTCCAATCAAAAAACAATGTTACTTCAATAAAAAAAAGACTGCAGTTCTATCAAATAAAACATTTTCAATCAAAGAAAAGCAGTGTTCAAATGTTTTTTTTTGAGTCTCAAATATATTTTTGCATTCAAATACCTTCTTTCTTTGATTGAAAAGTTTTTTTTTTTCATTGAAGTGAAGATTTTTTTAATTGAAAATATATTTTTTGATTGAAGGGACCTTTTTTTTGATTGAATGATAAAGAAACAAATCTACCTTCATAGATGGAGATCTAATCAAAAAGTGGGTCTAAGTCCAGCTGTTTGTTCTGGACCTGCAGCTTATTCATTCTAACCTGCTGTAAAGGTCCTGACTGAGGGGGGGGGGACAAACTCTAGTCTGTTTAAAGCAGATGTAAATGTAAAGCATGAATAAACACTCATGTTTCTGCCGCTCCCTCTGATATATTATTGTTGGTCCTTTTTGCACCAAAAATGATGAAACGGGATGGTCATTTACATCTGAGGTGTTTTAGTACAGCTTTGGTTTAATGAATCCCTTTCCTAAAATACTGGCCGACTCTCGTAGTGATTGTCTGACTAGATGTTATATATAAGCTATAAAGATTAAAAGAGGTACATAGATGTAAATCTCCCTGGTTTTGATGGTGTAGTTAAAGAAAACATTTTTTGTTTTGCATTTGGCCCTGACTTTTTTTTTCATGCCCCTTTTACTTGTTGCCACCAGTGAATATAAAGTATTTTAATTAGTAGCTCTCTTGCATATATTCAAATTACCTTAAGTACCTCTCTCTGCTTTACACAGAGCTACGTGCTTCAGTATGGGACACTCGTTTGTGAAGAGATGTTTTCTCTAATTTCCCATGAGGCTCATGTTGCATAATATAAACAGCAGCCTTGTAAAGGGGCGAGCAAGCATTGGTTTGTATATAGCGTTGTTTGTATTAGGTTCTCGTCTCCTGATGAATACTAAAACACTACATGAATAAGAGTTTTGCACCCTGACAATAAGGTCCTGCATTTCTGAAAAGATTTTATTCATTGTTGAAGGAATCTCCAGTGATAAGGATGCATATTTGTGTTTTTTGGCAGAGAGTTGACATGAATACAGACAGAACTCCCAGAGGGGGCGAACTGTCTTTCATTAAACAGACTTTTGTTTACAACGACTGGCACAGAAAGACTCGGTATTATAGTGATTAGCATTCACCTAAACCGGTTCAAATTCACCGACCCTATGGACTAATTGGCAGCGCATATCAAGTTGCAGTGTGTGTAAAAACTGTCATTAGCCTTAGCCTTGTCTTTGACCAGGTCTTTCTAACTGCGAACTGTGTTTAATTCAAATCACTCCTTTCTGTCCTGCTGGAGGTTTAATCTGGATTATCCAATCTAGTTTTAGCAGTTTTCTTGACCTCCTCTTAGCTCCAGAGTTGAAACTTTGAAAAACTTCTTAAATTCAAAGCACAAAATGCATTCTTTGCCTGCAAGAATAATGGAACATAATTCACTCCATAGACGGTGCTTTGGATTTATGTTCCTTGTTAGTTTCTACTCCAGGGTTTTGCATCAAGTTCATTGTTTTTTAGACTTGGTAGTTTATTTCTATGCAAAAAAGACTTTTTATCTCCTTCTATTAACAAAAAGGTATCTGTTTGTACTAATGTTCCATAAGTGGAGAACATGACTAAAAGTCAGGACTGTTAATTTTTGCAGCTTTTCAAAATCACCATGAACCACACGGTCGTTTGCTGATTAAAGCTCACCTTGTCCGGCCTGTAAGGGGTGGCCGTAGATTGGTACATTTTACCTTTTATTTATCCATTTTTAAATGACTGCTTGAAAAAAAGTTTGTACATATTCAATGATTAGAATATTCTTTTATACAGCAACCTAAGCCAGTTTTGAGTTTCTTCACCACTAGGGTTGGGAATTGAAAAGATTTTCACGATTCCGATTCCCTTTTCGATTCTATGAAACGATTCGATTCTTTATCGATTCTTTTTTCGATTCCAATTTGGGGGAAAAAGGAGAACAAACAGTTTGATTATCAGCATCAACTTTGTTTACTTAACTATTGCACAATCTTACAAACTCAACAAGATCAAGATGTCCACAGGAAATGTGAAACTGGAGTAACATCTGTGTTTAAATGAAAAATGAATACAAGAACAAACTTAATAACCAACAATGTCTAATAACAAATGATGGGATAATAACCTATTTTAAATAACAAAAAATACTAATTATAAAACAGTAGTAGCACTGCAAAAAATGTAAATCTAAATAAGTCATTTGTTCTTAAAATAAGTTCATTTTTTCTTGAATTGAGTAAGTAAGTGAGACATTTTGCCAATGGAACAAGATAATTTACATTTGAAATAAGAAAAAAACTATTGCATTGTCTTATTTCAAGTGCATATTATCTAATTATCTTATTTTAAATGTAAAAATACTCATTCCATTGGCAAACTATCTTATTTACCTGCTCAAATTAAGGGTAAATACACTTGATTTAAGATATTTTTACTTAATTTCAGATCGTTTTTGCAGTGAGGGAAAATTAACAGTTCTTTTGCAGAAAGATGAGCATATCTGCTTTTTCTGGAAGGATACGGGATCTTTCAGCGCTTATGGTGTCTCCAGCCGTGGAGAACACCCTCTCAGATGGGGTGGAGGAAGCCTGCACACAGAGGTAGTTTTCAGCCAGTCCAGATAGCAAGGGCAGCGTATCTTGCTTGTTCCACCACCACAGTGTGGCGCTATCCCTGCAGGGGATGGAGGGCAAGCTTTTATAGAGCTGGATTTCCTGATCTACCCTCTGGGCTAAGGAAAGACGGGGCTTTGATTCACAAAGTGACCGCAGCTCGCTGTCTTCCTCCTCGAATAGTTCTTCCAACTTGCGTAACTTGCGTAACTTACGTAAAAAACGTGACGTAAGTCGTGCTCCCCAGAGCCGGCGCTCTAGGCTCTGGTGCTGCGGGAATCGAAAAAAGAATCGTTCAGCGAGCTGCCAAACGATGCCATGGAATCGGAAAATACGGAACCGGTTCTTAACAGGAACCGGTTTTCGATTCCCATCCCTACTCACCACTTTGTCCCTCTGTTGTGTTCATTCGTCATCAGGAGGCTTTCTGATCACTGTTATCATCTAACAACGCTCTGTTCCCTTCATAGAAAAGCTGTTCATAGGTAGAATAAACTAGAAACAGGTGGACTCTATCAGTTAAAAAAAACAACTTCTGAAGTGAGCTGGTTGCATGCAATATTTTTGTGGCAGGATCACAATGTAGATTTTGCTTTCAATCCCACTACAACAACTAAAATTAAATTAAAGGTCATTTTTTTCTTTAAATTAGTGTCTATTCTCTTGATTGCTGAAGTTAAGTCAATTTGCGAATGGATTAAGATGGTTTAAGCTTCAAAGTATGAAAGCTCATTGGTAGAATTCCCTTATGACAGAAAGAAGGCCACGGTTCACACCATTTTATCGTCCGGAGGGGGGAAACATTTAATTGCAAAACCAAATTCATACAGCTGTCTTAAAAACTTCTGATTTAAAGGCAGAAATATTCTCTCCATTGCACGGTCATTAAAGGGCAAATATGCCTGTTTTAAGTCGTTCTTCCTTATTTGTTGATCAGTTTTTGCAGTGAATGCAGTACTTTATGTTAGTTTATCACAGGAAAGTGAAACTGGTCCAGGTTGGATTTAAAACAGTAAAACAGAACTTTATAACAAACAGATCATTTTTGGTTAAATAAGCACAATATATTCAATAAAAAAAGTTGGTAGAAATGTTTTAGTACTTCATAAAGAACAATAGCGTCCTGTTAATAGAGGGAACTTTACAGGTAGAACTGCTACACACCAATTTAATCAAAAACTCTTCTTTTTATCACCTTATGCCATTTTGACTGAGTAGTATTCTGGGATTGTTAAATAACGTTCGCTGTTAGGTTTTAAGCTATGGAAGCCGTATTTAACAGCTGTGCCTCACTATGTTGGGTTTGTCTGCTGCTGTTTGCATCACAGAGAAGTTTAGTGCACAGGTAGACGAGTCTCTCAGGGATGAAGGGGAAAAACTGCAGAAACAACAAAGTCAGAGAAACTCTCTTCAGTGTTGCACCGCTTTTCTACAAAATCCAGGAGGATTTGTGCTGAAAGCCAGTGGAGCACAGTGTGAACTCAGGGTGCTGCTTTAATGAAGGAGCAATCCATGGACTTTGTGACACAGCTGGGCTGATTTGTCTATTTATTATTTTCTCTGTGCTCGGCAACATTGAAAAGGCTGTAAGTGAAGCTGTTGTAACACTTTACCAGACGTGTGCGATTGATGTAAATGTTGTGTCAGACTTAGGGCCGGATTTATCAAGATCCAATTTTGCGTGCAGTAATTTGCGCTCGCAAACTGGAATTTTGCGCGAGGGGCTGGACCATGGTTTGCGGGTGATTTAACAAGAGCGATTGCGTAACTGGTGGCAGGTGCAAAACTGTTGGAGACGCCCTATTTAAATGATGGTTTTGCGCGTTTTGTGGTTTGCGGCAAAGTAGTTTGTAGTTTCTACAAAGTAGTGCATTAAGAAATTTAAATCTTACAGTGATATAAAGAAAAAACTTTGGCAACCTTTATTATTTAAGGTGGTATGTGGCTGAATTTCTACTTCACTGACCCAGATGCAAAAAAGTGCAACGTTGCAAGGAGTTTTGTGATATCTGGTATTGCGTGGGTCCTCCTTGTGGCTGGCTCCAAATCCATTCGGAGTTCCCCCAACAGCTCCAAAATGGCAATGCTGGATAAACGATATGTTTTGATGATCGTTTCCTCGTTCATTCCAAAAATATTCACACGGAGTGAAAAAATGCGTTCTCTGCGTCTCCTTGCTTCATTTCGATGTCTCCTTCTTGCGACAATAACCGCTGCCATGTGTGCGCAATTACGCATACAGACCATTTGCACCTTCTTTTGAAACGTGTTAAATATAGAGTCAGATACCGTTAGCAAAATTGCTTTCAGGTTTGATAAATCACTTTGCGAGTGCTAAATTAATATATTTACATGTTCACCTCCCACAAGACGCACTTTTGCGTGTAAACGCCCCATATTGCATATTCATTGCAGAAAAAGTACTAAATGGATAAGAGGCGCTATTTAGCACGTTTTAAAGACCAAATCCTTTTAGCACGCTGTTGATAGATCAGTTTGTACATTTTTTAGCGTGCGCAGTGAAATAGCTCACGTTTTTATACACGCAAACCTTTGATAGATCCGGCCCTTACTGTATTAATTGACAATATTGTATTGATCTTGAAGCAAACTGTAAATTCTCCTCATAGATAAATGTTTGTAACACCAGCTGCATCACATCCAAAGGTGTGCAAAATAATTGTCATATCAATGCATCGCGATTCTAATTTTTGTGATCTACTGCATCGATTCTTGAAGGCAAGAATCGATTATAAAAAAAAAAAAATGAACAAATAAAATAAATTTATGGTTGGCGCACATCAGCCAAATCAAGTGGAATACAACTTCCAGTCCAGCAGATGTCACTGCGGATGTGTTGACGCCCGCTGCTTTGTGTCACAAGCATGTTCGGCCGCGGGATACTGCGCCGACTCATATGAAACAAAACATGGAGGACACTGAGAAAATTCGCCCCGCGGCTCCATCACATTTCAAGATAGATGCTTGGATGCATTTTGGCTTTAAAAACAAAGAAGGTAAAAATGAAATTGATATGATGCACGTCATTTCCAAAAGAGGAAATGTCATACATTCGAATGTTTTCATTTCATTGGTCTAAAGGACCACTGAGGCCATGTAAACGGCACTGATTATCCTTATTTTGTTATTTTAAGTTTGATGAATCCTAAGATCTTTTTGTCATCGTGTCCACACCAGTAATAGTAATATTTCTGTCCAGTATTTGTTTCCATGGCAACACCTCCAAAAGTCGTTTCAATAAATCCAACTATGTATGAATTCAGTTGCTTTCAGTTATGCATCAATTGAAGAAACTATCCAGATCATACCCAGCCAGTCAGACACTGGTAAGGGCTGGATCTTTTTCTTACAGTGTTCAGTGAAAATATCGCAATGCATCGCAATATTTCAAGTATTGCGATGCATCGTGATAGAATCGCATCGTGACTTCTTTGCCAATACCCACCCCTAATCGCATGTAACAAAGAGTAACTACAGCGGCGGCGTGTATTTAAAATAGTGTGCAGCTTTCCCACTAAAAGTTGGCGGTAGGAAGAAATCTCATATAGACGTGTTACTGCACACCTTTCCTTTAGAAATCCTTATCTGCAGAAAGTCAAATGCAACAGGTAGAACAACTAATTAATTGATAAGTTGGCATTTTCTTTAAAAGAAAAGACAAAGGTTTTCACTTGTAAATACTATACTATATGCTAAATACTATATGCTAAATACTATTTTTGAATGAGATGAATTTAAAAACCTCATTAAATTTGAACAATTTACTGTATCCACTGTATAAAATACTGACTGAAAAAGCTCAAAACATTTTCTTACACATGATTAAACTTATTTCTTAGCTCTAACAAAATAGCAGCCTACTAGGTTACTGAATGAAAAAAGATCAGTAAAATATGGGAAAAATAACTAATTAACAGACAGGGTATGTCGCTCTGATATGCTGTCAGACGCTAACCGCGATCTAGCTCTTTGTTTTTAGTGCAATCCTGCAATCAGGGCTGGGAGAACGTTTGTGTAGCTCGCCGCCCCTTTAAACGGGGGAAATGTTTCTGGTTCAAACTTGGCTCTATGAAATCTATTAACTGACAAAGCCTTCTGCTTCTACCGTGTTTATTACCGACACGTCTTTTCTATCATGTTGCAGAAGTTTTTGCATACTGGCCCCATTAATCTATCATCACACCCTCACCTTTTAAGCACAGCAGAGAAGTTATGCTGCTCTGCCATGCAGCAGGTCAGAATGGACGCGATTTAAGCAATAACTTACAGTAAGGAGTTTATCCAAAGTTAAAGGTAGAGAGGACAATCTTTTATTTCCGAGTGGATCATCTAAATAAGTGGTTCTCTAATTGTCAATTATGCGCTCTTTCAGACAGTCATTGAAGCTCACCTTTTTCACCGCGGTTCTTTGAAAATGGCCGAGGATTGTAAGAGAAAAAGTGTCTACGAAGTGTATGAGAAGAAAAGTAAGGCCTCAGAAGAGGCAGATATATCCCAGAATGCTTTGCGAGGAGAGCTCTCCATGCAAAGCATTCTGGGATTTGCTGTCACAGCGGCCCACTGTCGGTACCTGACAGCAGCGACTAATAACAAAGATGGCGCAGGCACTGCGCGGTGGAGGAGGAGTTATGTGACCAATGGGGGACAAAAAAGCAGTGATCATCTGTCCGACTTCACCGTAAAGTTCACTATTTAGTCCCCGCTCTATATAGTGATGGCGGGATTTAGGGATTAGGGCGGACAGTCAGACACAGTAAACTTGTGTGAGCATTAAGAACAGCAACTTCAAACAGAGCGTGCTCAAGCCATTTTCTCCTCGTGCACGCTCTCACATGCGTTTAATAGGCGTTCCTTCTCTGTGCGGCTACAGGGTTGTGCATGTGCATTTTTGTTTTTGAAGTGGAGAGGGCGGGTCTTTTAAAATAGTTGTGAAAATCCTCCACAATGCCTTTAATATTCGCAAACAGAACCACATAAAGTTCATTTTACATCCTTGTTGCCATTAATTAGTGAAAATGATCCTGGATCAGATTCTGGATCAATTCATGTTTTTGCTTTTTCTGCGTGCCACCCTCCGTTCTCACATTACTTCTCTTGCAAATAACAATGAGAATCGATGGAGACGCCCTTTAGTGGACAGCAATAAAATAACGACACTGAGAGAAATTCCTTCTAAGTTAATGTCCATCAAGTAATTCCCACCATGCAAAAAATTGGTTGCAAAAACATAAAAAATATGAAATGATCTACGTTGAAACAATGTCTACATTTGGTTGAAAGTGCAAAGCCGTAATCATCATAATTCTCATGCTTAACCCATCAGTTCTTCCTCTGGAAGAAGCATCTTTTATCAGCACAACATTGAGTCTGAAAAATGGCAAACTAAGATTGAAAAGAATGAGGAGAATCCCAGTTACCGTAACAATGAGCAGAATTCCCTTCAGGAGGGTGAGCAATGAAGTGATCGGCTGAACGACTGTGTGAGCAAGTAGAATAGCAAGTGTTAGAATCCAGGTGAAGGCCGGGATCACGTAAATGTGTCTGTGGAGACATGTAAGCACATGGAAAAAAACTTTATTATTCACAAGGAATTCAAATTTAGTTTGTTGTTCTACATTGCAGGTATGCCTCCCTCTGCTTCATTAAGGGTCTGAAAGTCATAAGCGCCACCTTTGATAAATCTCAACTCTACGATGGAGTATTAGGGCCAGGCTAGAGATTTTTTTTCTTCTATTTTGAGAATAAAGTCGTATTTTATGACAACTTTTACCAGAAGCCCTTTCTTTCATGTGAAGTTCTACTTTAGCATCGATTTGACAAATCAGGAAATCTTTTAGCAGCAGCATCAAACTGTGCAGGATGTCAAAGTGGAGGTTGCTGATTGGTGGAGCTGGTTGGCCGTCATCTGCTGGGCGGAGCTCCAAGCTTCTTTTCTGAAACGGGTTGTTGAATGATGACTTTATTCACATAATATTACAACTTTATTCTTGAAATAGAAGAAAAAAATCTCTAGCCTGACCTGATACTCTGTCGTAATATTGAACTTTACATGCTGTAGCTTTGATTATCCAACATACAACAGCGTTCCTCCATTCACCAGCTGCAATTAAGAGAAAGGAAACTTGATTTAAGAAATGTTAACTTATTATATGAACTGTTTTTAAGTGGATAGTGCAGGAAAGTGAAAAAGACAGATCATTTTAAAGGTGCTAAGAACATGGGATTAGTGTACAATATCTGCAAAAATAGCTTCAAAAACTAAGGCTACGTTCACACTGCAGGCCTTAATGCTCAATTCCGATTTTTTTGTGAAATCGGATTTTTTGCGTGTCCGTTCACACTTCCAAGTATATGCGACTTGTATGTGATCTACTGTGTGAACTGAAAGCGTTCAACCGAAGTGTCCCGCATGCGCACTCCAGGACGCGATGACGTCACATGTAGCAAGCGTCCTCAGTGTTTGCGGAAGTAAACATGACTCGTAATACCGCAGCGTATATTGCGTTCTTTAAGTTCTTCTCCAACAGGAGCAGGCACATTACGAACGAAATCTTTTTAAGAAGATCAAAAAGAAAGACCCTCCCCCGGTTCCGGTAAGACCCTTCGAGTTTGGTCTGAATCGAGCTATCTTTCCAAATATGAATTAAGTCAGCAACCTCACTTTCTCTCCATTGACTGTTCTCTGTGTTATCTTCCGCCATGGTTGTTAGTTTTTCCCGCCTCCGCTTAGTAGGACGCAGATTAGTAACATTTGTAACATTTGTCAAGTATCAATGACGTGTAGGTCGGATGAATGCGACCTGGCCGTACAGACACAGGTCGCATTTGAAAAGATCAGATACGTATCGGATTCAGGACCACATATCCAAGTGGCCTGGGTCGCATTTGAAAAAATCCGATCTGTGTCGTTCAGACTGTCATAAAAAGATCAGATACAGGTCACATATGGGCAAAAAAATCGGAATTGGGTCACTTCAGGCTGCAGTGTGAACGTAGCCTAAGAAATAGCAATAAAGTCTCCGCGTCCATCCGTTCATCTATCTTTAAGTAATTGATCTGATCTCATATAGATAAGATCAAATCATTTTTTTTTCATATTTCTCATATTTTGCCAAATCTTCTTTTTTTAAAGTTTTAACTAATTTTCATGTGAATGTGCTTTACTGGAGGCATCCATGTTTGTCAAAGAAAACCACTGCCACCTACTGGTTTGTGACGTCACGGTGCGGTATCGGCTGTTGATCAAGTCCCAGTGCTGTATCTGGTGTTCGTCACAACGCGCTATTATCCAAGTCATCCTGAAAACGACCAACCCGTCCGTGGAGGATCAGGAATCAGAAAGGTGGAATAACTCTTTTTTTCACTTTTACCCGATGTATTCCAGCATCCAGCTGCCATGCACGTGGGCATTGTCAGTTTCACTATAGCTCTGGTGAATTTCAATGGTGAAGTCCTCTGGAAATCTTCAATAATTGTTGTTGATTGCAGATGTGTCTAGTAGTTCCCATTGATTTAGCTTGGAAAGCGGGGAGAATGGCGCTAGGCTTACCGCACCGTGACGTCACTGCTGGAAGATGGCAGGAGGGAGGGGCTACTATATTTGGGCAAAAATGGCCGCTCCAAGACTCAGTGATCACGACAAAAAAAATTTTTTTTCATTTGTTTTACAGATTAACGCTAAATTCATTAAATCAGCGTGAACGTATTAGTTTTAGGTATAAATAAAGATCCACTGATTATTCCTTGATGAACAGACTTTTCCTCTAATGTTGTGAGTAATATAAAATTCTGCTGATGTTGTTGAGTGAATAAATAGAAACACTGCATTAAGAAATAAGGAGTCCATCAAATGAAGTACATTCAGAAACTATCTGTATATTATACACGTAAAGCTTTGCATAAAAGTTAAAATACAATCTAAAACACATTGATAACATTTTGAAGTCTCCTACAAAGATTTTTGATTTAACACCAACAAGTTGTTTCATATGACATAAAACATAAAGTCAAGAAAAGCATAAAAAGTTATGCTGCTGAAAGTCTAAAGAGGAGTTAAATTACTAAGTTCACCATCTGTAGAGATAAGGCTGAGCTCGGTTTCATCTTAATTAAACACAGGAGATTTAACTGATATTTGCTGGTTAAAGATTGTTTCCTAATCCTCTTATATTTCAGGCTCTGGGGAAAATCCTGACTTTTTAAAATCTAAAATTCACATAACAGTCAGGATAAATCCCAGTGAAGTGGATGCTCAGGTTAAACCACTCAGTAATACTTCCAGTCCTCTGTAGCTCGGTGGGGTTTGCGTCCAGGAGGTTTCCGCCCTAAAGAGGTGGATCAGAGGGGCGGTGATTCTGCACAGAAACCTGTGACACTGCTGACTGCCGCCTTCCAGAAGCAGGAAAAAAACGGTTTATCCGAAGCAGGCCTCCCAAGATTTTTTCACTCCAATAACCCTGCCTTCCTACTCCCACAACAAATCGCTGCATCTCCCCTGGCGCTTAGCATGCTGATAATGAAGCACCCGAGCGTGCCAACGAAGCAGTCCGACCGTCCCGCAGAGTGTGAATAATATTATTTGGGTAAAGGATTTACTGGGGCATGACAAAATAAATTAGCCCCGTTAACTGATAAAGGTAATTATAGGCCTGGGAGGGAAAGAGGAGGTGTGAATTGAGGGGAGAAACAGCAATCACTAGAGGAGACCCAAATAATCCAACTGTGAGTTTAAACACTACAACATTCTCTAGCTTTTACTCTGGATCAGCTCAGTATTCTTTAGGTTTAATCACTCTAAACAAACACTGTGCCAAGTACTGTGAGTAATGCACTGCTGTCTAACAGTATGTTAGATGCACAGAAAAAAAAATTAAAAAAGATGGCCAACATAGGAAGCAGCACAGAAAACATACGATTGTATTTAGAGTTATATACAGTTAAAGAGATTCATTCCAAACAAAATAAAACAAAACCAAAAAAAAATTTGACATTAATATACACCAGTTAACAGGCTGGTATTTTAGTTAGGCTTTATGATTATTATTTATCTCGAAGCATTGGTTTCCGTTGCTTTTCACTGCTTTGAAAACTCTTGTCCACAGGAAGGCTGCGTAATAGTTGCATTTGGAAATATAATCACATTTAATAAAGTTCAATAATTAAATCCCAGAGACTCTCCGTTTTGGGTGAGGTGGTGTATGGAGGACCAACTCTGCCATATTTCAAAATCAATACAGAAATAAATAAAGGCTCAATAACGAATTGATTGAAAAACAGTGCTGCTTGATAAGCGGATAGTTTGATTTCACTGAAGTTATATTGTTTTGTTTATTTTTTTCAGTGTATAAAAGACAAATTATAATTGCAGACTTGACAGAAAAAATATTTAAAAAATGTTTTTTTGTATATTTTCTATTCATGACTTAGATGTTTTTTCTTCTGCTCCTATGAGAAATACAGTTACATTCATTTACATCTAATATATCCATGTACATCTTTAAACTTTGAAATGAAAGGATTTCTTTCTGTCAACAACATCTGAAGCAGCCGGCTCTATATGTAGTATACCACACGTTCATTTGCTTTTCCCAAATTTAGCGTCTAATTTCAGCATCAAAGGTGTCTCTGATGGTCGACTTCAAACGCTTTCTGAGCTGCCTAAGCTCCTCTTCCACAGCAAGGAGCAAACACCGAGTGCAACATGGCATTCTTAGAAAAACAGAATAATAAAAATCCATTAGAGCATGGCTGTGATGTAGCCTTGTTTCCATCATCATCATCATAGAAGATAAAATAAACACAAAGTGGGATATTTTTCCCGTCTCTGTATAGTCTGCTAAAAAGGTCTTTTTATTGTTTCTTAAAATCGGCAAAGGCTCAGAGTCTCGCTCTACAGGATCATCTTCATATGTTATGGTTTTAAAAATGCTAAGAAATCTTTTTATTTTAGTTTTTAAGCGATGTCATATTCGGCCACTCTGGACTTTTTGGTTCTGTGTAAGTTTTTATATTCGTTCTGAGTTATGCTTTATTTTATAATATTCTGTATTGTCAAGATTTATATCATATTAACATCATCTTAGTTTGACTCTTTCTTGTTATTTCTCTTCAGTGTTTTCCCTATAATTTATTCTAGGTCTAGTTTTGGTGAAATATTCATCCTTTTATCTTTAGTTTAGGTTTTTCATAGCTTCAGTTATCTCCAGTTCCTTTTCTTATCCTTTAGCTTTCCCCTCGTTTATTCCTTATTTCAAAGTTATTAGTTTTATTCCACTTTAGTCTTATTTAAGTTATTTTCCAGTTAAGAGTCCTGTTTTCCCTGGTTACTCTTTGATGCCCCCTACTGTCCCATTCCTTTCTGTCTCCCATATATACTCCTCTGCAGTCCCTCAGTGCTGGATCCTCTTCAGTTCTTCTTGTCTGTTTCTCCTGAGCATCTCTAGTTTTTGCTTCCTGAGTTCCTGGCCTGTTATTTCTGGATTTATGTTTTTTTACCCTCTGCTTCACCATTCAAACAGCAAAGACCATCTCAGCCTCTTCTACTCTGGATGGAGGGGATGGGTTAATTGAAAAGAGTGAATTTCTCCAATGTGAGATCAATAATGTTCAATCATAAAAGAAGTTGTGGGTGTGCTCTTGGAGGTTTGTTGTGAATCGATTTGATGTAAATTTTAAGCCTCTTTTTGATTAAGATAAGAAATCTGCTTCCTTGTTTGTTGAAGTACCAATACTTTGCATTCAATAATTTCATTAAATAGTCTTATTTTTTGGAATATATAATAATTATGCTCTAATTTGTAGTTACCAATCTGTCGTTGCAATATTTGAATTTGACAAACCAGATTTTCTCACTGTTCTTCTTCCTGTTTGGCGCGATAACAATGGCAGATTTTGACCTGGCCGGGGCAAAGAAAAGCTCTGCTCCATATTTTAACAGTGACGAATGGAGAAGACGTACGCGGACGGTGACGTACAGATGAGTAGCGGGATGGGGAACAGTTTTCATTGATTAATACGACAGCACAAGTGCTCCGCACCACGTACGTAAACGGGGCGGAGGGTCGATGGAGGATGTGGAGTCTGGGAGTTATAGGAGTAAGGCAGCTAAACAGATTATGAACCGTTTTCATCCTCAAATAAGCTTGAATTTAAAGAAGTAGCCATTTACAATTTCCCCACTTTCTTTGGCTGGTCCTTGGCTGGTCCCCTACAATTTCTTTTTAAACATCAATCTTTGTACCTAAATATTCTTCCTGTCATGATTTGTGGACATTCAGATCTACAGAGAAGCGCCATCTCCTGGTCAGACCATGTAATTCAATGATAGGGGGGTAAGAGTAAAAAAATATGAAATCCCGGGGTCCTGCAGTGTTGGGAGTTGGGGGGGTTTTTGTGGGACTAAGGGAAGGGGCTGCCTTCATGGCTTTTAACTGGGAAGGGCCGTTTTGAAGGCTCTGCTGTAAAAAATCTTTAAACCCGCGCTGTATTTTTGGTAGTTAAAAAATTGAGCAGTGTTCTATCGTTCTGAAACATTTGTCTAACATTATCCAGAACAGGGCTGAATTTTCCCAAATATTTCTAACATTTTTCTTAAAACAAAAAAGATTTAAAAACCTAATAATGGAACAGTAGCTTTCAAAATAAATATTTTCGTTTCTAAATGTAAAAGATTTTGTTTATTTTAATTAATGGCGTGAATTTATCATTTTTTTTTTTAAAGGGGGGTTTGAAACTTTCAAGCACGTGATTACGTATAGTGGTGAGATGATAAAAATAGGGGGTGATTTTGATTAAGGAATTTTCATTCCAACATTCAGAAATCGTCCAACATTTAAAGGTTTCCCAGATTCTTATGAAGCCTCAATGTTGGCTGGACTCTTTTTTTTAAAATGGTGCAACATCTGGTCCAACATTGGCCGGGTCACAACAACAAGGTCCACAGAAACCAGAAAGCTGATCAGCCAGATGTGAAAGGAAACTATTATAGAGCCGTTTGTTTATAGTAGAGAAAATCAAAATCACAGTTACAGATGGACCTTTTTTTTTTTTTTTTTTCTACCATCAGTGAAGTTAAATGTGACCTCCGTCTGTCTAAATCTGCCGCTGCAAATTGATGTACCTGGTGAATAAAGAGCAGAACAGCTGTTACCCAAATACAACCAGGAGGAGCCTTTCTGTAAAGACAAGGTGTCTGTTCTGTTATTAACTAACGGGGACCTCCATGTTAACCGTCATTCAATTAAAACAAACTAATTGTGTTAACCGTGAAATTGTTGTAAATGAATTCATTAAAAACTACATCCTTTATAAACCTTGAATAACTTTGCCATAATGAATCAACTGTCCCATGAGATGTGGACCATCCTTGAAACGGCTCATTCTATTCAAAGCAGAAGAGCCATGGTTGTTTTTATTTTTTTTATGGAGTTTGTTAGTTTCATTGCCTAAATAAAAAAGGTTCGATATAAAACTCATTATTAGCAGCAGGTTTGCTGCTCAGTCTGGATAGGACTGGTTAAGATGCTGGAAATCAAAACTATTTCTAATGAAATAAACGCTTATAGCTGTGCAAGACATCACTTTTTACTGCGAGCTTTTGGATGCAAAAATATTTTTGTTTGCATACTCATTAAAAAAACTGAATCCAAAAAGAAAATATTGTTGTTTAATCTTTTAAATTGACCTACGGAAAATGTAGATATGCTAATTAACGTAACAGTCATGTATTTGGACTGAGTGATTGAGATGATGTAAAAGGAAGGAAAGAGTGAAAATATGGATTATCTAGAATATATAATTCACAAACCTCTTTAACAGCATTTCCCACCTGAGTGAAGTTGCCCCCCCACCTTATTCAAATTAGACAAAATTAATGTCAAACTTTTGTGCTACGATTGTGCAGCCAAAATTGTCGTTTGTGCTGCTTTGGATTTGAAGATATTAAGGAAAATGTAAAGGTCAAAAGGTCAACCAGCCCCCCCACCTCATTCAAATCAGACGAAGTGGGTGTCAATTAACTCAGCTCCGTTTGTGCAGCCAAAAATTCCGTTTGTGCTGCTTTGGATTTGAAGATTTGAAGAAAGTGGGGGGGGGGGGGGGGGGGGGGGGGGGCTGGTTGACCTTTCATGACCTCTAGAAATATTTCTTTATATCTTTAAAACGATAGCGGCACAAAAGAAAATTATTGCTGCACAAACGTTTGACACTAATTTTGTCTGATTTGAAGAAGGTGGGGGGGGCAACTTCACTCAGGTGCATTTCCCACTTTATCTTTCGTCAACATTATTCTCTGTCTTCTATTTTGATTTAAGAAAATTCCCCTCTGCAGCCTAAAACAGTGCTCAGTTCTTTCATTCGTTTACTTTCTCCTCTCCTAATCCTTTTATTGTCAATATACTTGATACAACAATGTTTAAGAATTTATGGATTTTATGCTGCAACATCATGGAATGTTATCATCACTTGATCACAAGGTAAAGCAGACGTTGGGGAAGCCATTGTGTCATTTTACAATCACATATTTTTTTAAATATCTAATTACTTTACATCTCAAATATCTGTTTAGGAAAAGACGAGCAATGTTTATTTATTTATGATGGACTTAAAAGAAAGCCTAGAGGGGAAACCTTTGCGCTCTGTTCATCTAACCTGCACAGCTGCTTTAACACAGCGAGATTAACTTTTTTAACTTGATTAACTGATGATGAACTGGAAAATAAATCAATTAAGAGATTAAAGGTGATTCTGATTGAAGTCTGATTTTGATAAAATGTTCCTTAATTGAGAAAATTCACATTTCTTTCTTCATTAAAAACTCACCTGATATGAAGGAGGGCAGCAAAGGCTTCGCTGCCAGCCAACACATAACTGATCCCAATGGATACGCTGTAAATAAAAGACAGACAGAAATGGTTAGATCCGATGAAAATAAAAAAGTAAAGAAGACAAAAAGACAAAATGAAAGTTTAATCAGTGATCAGGTAACATTTAACTTTCCTACATTCAATTAAAACTTTCTATCATCTCGTTCTCAGTTTGTAATGCTTCGCCTTTATCCTTCAAATGTTTTAGTAAAATTTTTCATCCTGTGAAGCAGCAGAAATCCGTTTCTACAGCAACGTGCGAATCTCCAGAAAGAGTAAATGAAATGTTTTTACAATTGGTTTCAGGACAGGTCTTTGCAGCTCAGCAACTGTTCCCTTCTCACGTGTTAAAGCTGCTGTAATCTCTTCACAGTTGGTGACTGAGATTGCAAATCTATCATTGCTTTCTACAGACAGCGAAGGTATTATGGAGGCTGAAGCACATCCTCGCTTTTCACGCTGTTCCCTTTCACACCTTTTCAAAGGACATATCAACACATTCTGGAGGAGCTGGTTTCAATCTGGAGAAGAAAATGTTTTAAGTATCAACAGTAGAAGCTTTAAAAAGGAAAGAATAAAGAACTGACCGTAAAACTTGGAATTCAAATTATTCATAGTTTCAGGAACTAAAAATTAATGGAAGTTAAATCTGGTGGAATATTTCTTCATTGTAATATTATTTTCTATTTGATCTTACATGGTGCATTGACTGTAAAAAGAAAATGCTTTTTATGGGTTGATCAGAACAGAGTATAAATGACCGCTTTAAAATAAACAAAACGAGGGAAGGGGTCAGTAGGTAACTTTAAATCAGAAGCTAAATCCAATCCCAAGGGTGAGTGTTTGCCCCCCCCCCCAATTTATATTTACATTCTCCCCCTAAATTAGATAACAATAACCAACAGTGTTTTAACCTTACTATGCAGACGACACACAGCTGTACATTATGATGTCATCAGATGACCACAATTAACTGAGATCATCCATAGAACAAATCAAAGCAAGGATATGGACTAATTTTCTGTTTAATCAAAACTAAACTGTGGACCAAAGCAAAGCAAACCTAGTTTTAGTTAATCCAGCTAGAAACCAGTAATCAGATTCTAAATCTGGGTGCAGTGATGGAGTCAGATCTGAACCTTCAGAGGCTCATAAAGGCAGGAACTAAATCAGCCTTTAATCACCTGAACAACATCTCCAGGATTAAAGGACTAATGTCCAGCAGGATCTAGAAAAACTCCTTCATGTATTTATCTATGGTAGAATTGATCACTGCAGCAGAGTCTTCATAGGTTTGCCTAAAAAGTCCATCAGGCAGCTGCAGCTGATCCAGACGCTGCTGCCTGCGTCCTCACTAGAACTATAGAAAGTAGATCAGACAGCTGATCCAGACGCTGCTGCCTGCGTCCTCACTAGAACTATAGAAAGTAGATCAGACAGCTGATCCAGACGCTGCTGCCTGCGTCCTCACTAGAACTATAGAAAGTAGATCAGACAGCTGATCCAGACGCTGCTGCCTGCGTCCTCACTAGAACTATAGAAAGTAGATCAGACAGCTGATCCAGACGCTGCTGCCTGCGTCCTCACTAGAACTATAGAAAGTAGATCAGACAGCTGATCCAGACGCTGCTGCCTGCGTCCTCACTAGAACTATAGAAAGTAGATCAGACAGCTGATCCAGACGCTGCTGCCTGCGTCCTCACTAGAACTATAGAAAGTAGATCAGACAGCTGATCCAGACGCTGCTGCCTGCGTCCTCACTAGAACTATAGAAAGTAGATCAGACAGCTGATCCAGACGCTGCTGCCTGCGTCCTCACTAGAACTATAGAAAGTAGATCAGACAGCTGATCCAGACGCTGCTGCCTGCGTCCTCACTAGAACTATAGAAAGTAGATCAGACAGCTGATCCAGACGCTGCTGCCTGCGTCCTCACTAGAACTATAGAAAGTAGATCAGACAGCTGATCCAGACGCTGCTGCCTGCGTCCTCACTAGAACTATAGAAAGTAGATCAGACAGCTGATCCAGACGCTGCTGCCTGCGTCCTCACTAGAACTATAGAAAGTAGATCAGACAGCTGATCCAGACGCTGCTGCCTGCATCCTCACTAGAACTATAGAAAGTAGATCAGACAGCTGATCCAGACGCTGCTGCCTGCGTCCTCACTAGAACTATAGAAAGTAGATCAGACAGCTGATCCAGACGCTGCTGCCTGCGTCCTCACTAGAACTATAGAAAGTAGATCAGACAGCTGATCCAGACGCTGCTGCCTGCGTCCTCACTAGAACTATAGAAAGTAGATCAGACAGCTGATCCAGACGCTGCTGCCTGCGTCCTCACTAGAACTATAGAAAGTAGATCAGACAGCTGATCCAGACGCTGCTGCCTGCGTCCTCACTAGAACTATAGAAAGTAGATCAGACAGCTGATCCAGACGCTGCTGCCTGCGTCCTCACTAGAACTATAGAAAGTAGATCAGACAGCTGATCCAGACGCTGCTGCCTGCGTCCTCACTAGAACTATAGAAAGTAGATCAGACAGCTGATCCAGACGCTGCTGCCTGCGTCCTCACTAGAACTATAGAAAGTAGATCAGACAGCTGATCCAGACGCTGCTGCCTGCGTCCTCACTAGAACTATAGAAAGTAGATCAGACAGCTGATCCAGACGCTGCTGCCTGCGTCCTCACTAGAACTATAGAAAGTAGATCAGACAGCTGATCCAGACGCTGCTGCCTGCGTCCTCACTAGAACTATAGAAAGTAGATCAGACAGCTGATCCAGACGCTGCTGCCTGCGTCCTCACTAGAACTATAGAAAGTAGATCAGACAGCTGATCCAGACGCTGCTGCCTGCGTCCTCACTAGAACTATAGAAAGTAGATCAGACAGCTGATCCAGACGCTGCTGCCTGCGTCCTCACTAGAACTATAGAAAGTAGATCAGACAGCTGATCCAGACGCTGCTGCCTGCGTCCTCACTAGAACTATAGAAAGTAGATCAGACAGCTGATCCAGACGCTGCTGCCTGCGTCCTCACTAGAACTATAGAAAGTAGATCAGACAGCTGATCCAGACGCTGCTGCCTGCGTCCTCACTAGAACTATAGAAAGTAGATCAGACAGCTGATCCAGACGCTGCTGCCTGCGTCCTCACTAGAACTATAGAAAGTAGATCAGACAGCTGATCCAGACGCTGCTGCCTGCGTCCTCACTAGAACTATAGAAAGTAGATCAGACAGCTGATCCAGACGCTGCTGCCTGCGTCCTCACTAGAACTATAGAAAGTAGATCAGACAGCTGATCCAGACGCTGCTGCCTGCGTCCTCACTAGAACTATAGAAAGTAGATCAGACAGCTGATCCAGACGCTGCTGCCTGCGTCCTCACTAGAACTATAGAAAGTAGATCAGACAGCTGATCCAGATGCTGCTGCCTGCGTCCTCACTAGAACTATAGAAAGTAGATCAGACAGCTGATCCAGACGCTGCTGCCTGCGTCCTCACTAGAACTATAGAAAGTAGATCAGACAGCTGATCCAGACGCTGCTGCCTGCGTCCTCACTAGAACTATAGAAAGTAGATCAGACAGCTGATCCAGACGCTGCTGCCTGCGTCCTCACTAGAACTATAGAAAGTAGATCAGACAGCTGATCCAGACGCTGCTGCCTGCGTCCTCACTAGAACTATAGAAAGTAGATCAGACAGCTGATCCAGACGCTGCTGCCTGCGTCCTCACTAGAACTATAGAAAGTAGATCAGACAGCTGATCCAGACGCTGCTGCCTGCGTCCTCACTAGAACTATAGAAAGTAGATCAGACAGCTGATCCAGACGCTGCTGCCTGCGTCCTCACTAGAACTATAGAAAGTAGATCAGACAGCTGATCCAGACGCTGCTGCCTGCGTCCTCACTAGAACTATAGAAAGTAGATCAGACAGCTGATCCAGACGCTGCTGCCTGCGTCCTCACTAGAACTATAGAAAGTAGATCAGACAGCTGATCCAGACGCTGCTGCCTGCGTCCTCACTAGAACTATAGAAAGTAGATCAGACAGCTGATCCAGACGCTGCTGCCTGCGTCCTCACTAGAACTATAGAAAGTAGATCAGACAGCTGATCCAGACGCTGCTGCCTGCGTCCTCACTAGAACTATAGAAAGTAGATCAGACAGCTGATCCAGACGCTGCTGCCTGCGTCCTCACTAGAACTATAGAAAGTAGATCAGACAGCTGATCCAGACGCTGCTGCCTGCGTCCTCACTA
This sequence comes from Cyprinodon tularosa, assembly GCF_016077235.1. NCBI lineage: Eukaryota > Metazoa > Chordata > Actinopteri > Cyprinodontiformes > Cyprinodontidae > Cyprinodon > Cyprinodon tularosa. Next base: position 27,734 of record NW_024039743.1, on the reverse strand, counting down.
GAACTATAGAAAGTAGATCAGACAGCTGATCCAGACGCTGCTGCCTGCGTCCTCACTAGAACTATAGAAAGTAGATCAGACAGCTGATCCAGACGCTGCTGCCTGCGTCCTCACTAGAACTATAGAAAGTAGATCAGACAGCTGATCCAGACGCTGCTGCCTGCGTCCTCACTAGAACTATAGAAAGTAGATCAGACAGCTGATCCAGACGCTGCTGCCTGCGTCCTCACTAGAACTATAGAAAGTAGATCAGACAGCTGATCCAGACGCTGCTGCCTGCGTCCTCACTAGAACTATAGAAAGTAGATCAGACAGCTGATCCAGACGCTGCTGCCTGCGTCCTCACTAGAACTATAGAAAGTAGATCAGACAGCTGATCCAGACGCTGCTGCCTGCGTCCTCACTAGAACTATAGAAAGTAGATCAGACAGCTGATCCAGACGCTGCTGCCTGCGTCCTCACTAGAACTATAGAAAGTAGATCAGACAGCTGATCCAGACGCTGCTGCCTGCGTCCTCACTAGAACTATAGAAAGTAGATCAGACAGCTGATCCAGACGCTGCTGCCTGCGTCCTCACTAGAACTATAGAAAGTAGATCAGACAGCTGATCCAGACGCTGCTGCCTGCGTCCTCACTAGAACTATAGAAAGTAGATCAGACAGCTGATCCAGACGCTGCTGCCTGCGTCCTCACTAGAACTATAGAAAGTAGATCAGACAGCTGATCCAGACGCTGCTGCCTGCGTCCTCACTAGAACTATAGAAAGTAGATCAGACAGCTGATCCAGACGCCTGCTGCCTGCGTCCTCACTAGAACTATAGAAAGTAGATCAGACAGCTGATCCAGACGCTGCTGCCTGCGTCCTCACTAGAACTATAGAAAGTAGATCAGACAGCTGATCCAGACGCTGCTGCCTGCGTCCTCACTAGAACTATAGAAAGTAGATCAGACAGCTGATCCAGACGCTGCTGCCTGCGTCCTCACTAGAACTATAGAAAGTAGATCAGACAGCTGATCCAGACGCTGCTGCCTGCGTCCTCACTAGAACTATAGAAAGTAGATCAGACAGCTGATCCAGACGCTGCTGCCTGCGTCCTCACTAGAACTATAGAAAGTAGATCAGACAGCTGATCCAGACGCTGCTGCCTGCGTCCTCACTAGAACTATAGAAAGTAGATCAGACAGCTGATCCAGACGCTGCTGCCTGCGTCCTCACTAGAACTATAGAAAGTAGATCAGACAGCTGATCCAGACGCTGCTGCCTGCGTCCTCACTAGAACTATAGAAAGTAGATCAGACAGCTGATCCAGACGCTGCTGCCTGCGTCCTCACTAGAACTATAGAAAGTAGATCAGACAGCTGATCCAGACGCTGCTGCCTGCGTCCTCACTAGAACTATAGAAAGTAGATCAGACAGCTGATCCAGACGCTGCTGCCTGCGTCCTCACTAGAACTATAGAAAGTAGATCAGACAGCTGATCCAGACGCCTGCTGCCTGCGTCCTCACTAGAACTATAGAAAGTAGATCAGACAGCTGATCCAGACGCTGCTGCCTGCGTCCTCACTAGAACTATAGAAAGTAGATCAGACAGCTGATCCAGACGCTGCTGCCTGCGTCCTCACTAGAACTATAGAAAGTAGATCAGACAGCTGATCCAGACCGCTGCTGCCTGCGTCCTCACTAGAACTATAGAAAGTAGATCAGACAGCTGATCCAGACGCTGCTGCCTGCGTCCTCACTAGAACTATAGAAAGTAGATCAGACAGCTGATCCAGACGCTGCTGCCTGCGTCCTCACTAGAACTATAGAAAGTAGATCAGACAGCTGATCCAGACGCTGCTGCCTGCGTCCTCACTAGAACTATAGAAAGTAGATCAGACAGCTGATCCAGACGCTGCTGCCTGCGTCCTCACTAGAACTATAGAAAGTAGATCAGACAGCTGATCCAGACGCTGCTGCCTGCGTCCTCACTAGAACTATAGAAAGTAGATCAGACAGCTGATCCAGACCCTGCTGCCTGCGTCCTCACTAGAACTATAGAAAGTAGATCAGACAGCTGATCCAGACGCTGCTGCCTGCGTCCTCACTAGAACTATAGAAAGTAGATCAGACAGCTGATCCAGACGCTGCTGCCTGCGTCCTCACTAGAACTATAGAAAGTAGATCAGACAGCTGATCCAGACGCTGCTGCCTGCGTCCTCACTAGAACTATAGAAAGTAGATCAGACAGCTGATCCAGACGCTGCTGCCTGCGTCCTCACTAGAACTATAGAAGTAGGATCAGACGTGTCAATGGGTACTTGGGTGAGCGAACACCCAAGATGGCTGCGTAGAGGAGAACTTGCAAACGCGCCCCCCCGTCCCACCATAAAATACTTTTTTTCCATTCTACATATAAAAAAATGGCTCGGGCAAGGATTGTGATTACGGAGTAGAATGCAAGGAGTTTCCAGACAACCATACCACAGTACGTTTGAGAAGCATAGGAAGCGAAGCGGTAACGAAGAATGGAAGGAAACATGGCGGCTGCCCAACATCGGAAATCAGACAGATACCCAAAAAAAAAACAACAAAATTGCGGAATTAGCGAGCAATTAAAAACGTAGCTGCTGGGGATCAGCGTCGGACATGAGTGGACTGAGAATCGGGCATGGATGCTGTTCAGACTGCAGAGAAAAAACTAGGGGCCCGGTGAACGAGGCTGGGGCCCGGATTTCAACCTGAAGATCAAGGCCAAACCAGAGGGAGTGACGTCTGGACGTGGCTGTAAAGACCATACGCAGCTCCAGGGAGAAAATTACGTACCTGAAGATGCGGCCGCCGCAACAACGTCCGTATCGTGAGTTTACAGAAGGAGCGAAGGACGAGAATGCAAGTAGGTTTGTAGCAGAAGCTTCTACGAAGAATTGGATGTCGGGACGGCGGGATTTGGAAATCGAGCGCGCCACAGAGCCGGTCGGAGAGGCGGCAGAGGACTGACACCTACTGGTGCGTTTCTTTGGTTCGGAGAACGGGAGGCAGTGCGCGGGCGGCTGGGAAAAGGAAGAGTTGGGTGGCAAGGCAAACGCTTATCCTTTTTCAGGATCTCTCGCAGGATGTTATTCAGAGGGCAAGAAGTTTGATGTGCTGTGGGCGCTTTGAAGAAAACGGCTACAGGAGAAGGGGCTGCGGTACACCATGGAATACCGGCCTACTGAGAGTTTGTGGTCGAAAACGTATGACACCACATTTGCTGCGCCAGAGGAGGTGGCGGGATTTTATTTCTATGAGGATCTAATAAAAATTCCAGCGTTATTTGGGAGAAGATCATTGATGACCTACGGACTGAACTTTTTGGTGGATTTATTTTTGATTTTTACAAGCCACCAGCGGATTAACCTATCCAGGATGGACTGAAGGGGACATTCGGGCAAAGTAGAACTGTAACAGTATAGGTGGAAGTCAGAGCGATTACGGTCCACTTGTTTACATGAAGCTGCAGCACCTGAATTTACACCTCACGTTTGTTTATTTTAGGACAGATCGGGTCTTAGTTGAAATCCTGCTGCTTAATGCTTGGATAATGTTATTCGAAGAAGTTTATGGGGACAATGCACTTTGGGTTTGTTCGGGGTTAGGATATAAAGTGTACTGATAAACAGTGAGGACTATAGTATATATTAAAGGAAGAAGGGACCATTATAAACATGTAATGCAAAAATGCATGCTGTGGTAATACTCATTTCAGAAAATTACAATTTTAGATGACCTGTTCTTTTAAATTGAGGCCTGTGTGGAATTATAGACACGAGATGTCTAGTTTTTCTTTTTTTCATTCTCTATTCTCTTTGCAATATTTATTTATGATTTTTCCACCTTTTCTCCTTCTTCTGTTTTTGAATTTAACTAATTACCCATGCATGATATTATTTTAGAATTTGTTTTAGTTTAAGAAAAGGGCTCCTCATAAAGGTCTAGGTTATAGGTTAAAGGACGAGAGAAGATGGTGGTTATATCTCAGTAGTTTCTGAATTCACTTTTAGACTCGGTTAAAGAGGAAGAGATACAGTGATGATGTTGGGGGGGGGGGGGGGCAGCCAACTCGGCCAGGATTTGAGTTTCACGGACGTAATATTTTGTTTTTCGTTTGAGAATGGAGGTTGTGGAGAGCCGGTCTTGTTCTAGATGGATACCACATTTGTGTATTTGTATTTCTATTTTTGTGTTTTTTTGTGTGTGTTTCACATGTTGGTTACATTTACAGCGACGGGGAGGGAATCTGCGGCGGGTGCGCAAAGCATGGTTGCAAAAAACCTTGTCACAAACACTTTGAGACCAGACCAGAAAAAGACCAGGGACAAATCAGGTAAAAAAATGAAGGAATAATGGCAGAATGATTAACAGTGATATCATGGAATATAAAGGGGGACAAATCATGCTTAAAAAGGAAGAAGCTTCTTTGTATCTAAAACAGAAGAGGGGCGATATATGCTTCCTAAGGAGACTCATTTAGATAACGAAGAGTCTACTAAATTACGAAGGACTGGGTTGGTAAAACATTCTTTAGTGCTATTCATCTAAACAGCGGGGCGTTGCCATTTGATCCGTAGGAATCTCAATATTATTATACACAAACAATCCGAAAGGGATGGCTGTTGTGAGGTGGGCGATAGATGTAGACCTTTGTGGTATTAGGTGCTCCTTGTTAATATTTATGCCCTTATATAGATTGCCCAGGTTTTTTTCACTGAATTTGTAACATTGTGACAAAAATGGGAATTCATATGTAATAATTGGGGGGGATTTTAATCAGCGTAAGGAAACAGCATTGGACAAAGTCAAATTTAAATCCACAAATACCAAAACAGGTTCAGAAAATCCCAATTAGCAATTGATCATTGGAAGAGGAACTGGGCCTTAGTCGGACATCTGGAGGTCTATTACCCCCCAGATAGGGAGTATACTTTTTTTACTCTACCCACATGCCACATACTCAAGGATAGATATTTTTTAATATCGAAAACAATTAGTGGGCATGACCGTGAATGCATAATTGGTTAATATTGATTGTTGTCTGATCCCGCACGGTTGAAGCAGTGTTAAGTTTTGGCCTATATCTGAAAACCCTAGAACCATGGAGGTTCAATACATCTCTACTCCAAAATGAGAAGTCCCGTGACTTTATTAAAAAGGAAAACTTCTAGATTATTGGAATTTAATGAAGGGTCAACTTCTAATCATAGTGTAGAGTGGGATGCATTTAAGCCCTTTTTGCAGGGGTCGTCTGATACAACACTGCTCTTATTTGAAAAAAAAAAGCTATTAGTCGTGTTGAGGATTAGAGGGGAAAAAATTAAAAGATCTGGAAAGGTGAATGCATCCAGCAAATTGCTGTGGTATTTTTGCAGTTAAACAAACTTAAGTTGAACTGGACACTATACTACAGATGAGGCAGAATTAGCACTGTTTTTGTGTAGACAGATGTACTATGAGCAGGGGGAGGCAGCGGGGGATTTTGGCATAGGGTAAAAACAACTATAAGATAGTACATTAATAACGCAGTAGAGATGAGAATGGGGTCTTAAGTGTCAGACAAGGTGGAGATTAATGAAGTGTTTACAGCATTTTACCAACGTTGTACACATCACAATGTACCACTGACCAGACGAATTAGATAATTTTTTGTCTCAGGTAATCTTGCCGACTCTGTCTGAGGAAACCACAAAGGGAGATTTCAGGGAGATATTTATTGGAGGAGGTCAACGAGCTATAAAGAGACTGAGTTCTTGGGAAAGTCCCCTGGGGACGACGGTTTTTCGACGGATTTCTACAAGGAGTTTTCAGACATATTGCACCAAGTATCTTACTGTATCCCCCCTCCCCTAAAACAACTTCGGGGACGCCCTGAAAAGAGGGAGCATGCCTCACAAGTATGCAGATGTGTAATAACATGTCTACATAAAAAGGCCAAGAACCCCCCAACATTGTGGAAGTTATCGCCCAGTTTCTTTGATAAATTGTGATAACCAAAATATTGGCTAGATTCTGGCTAGAGACTAGAGACACATTACAAGTGATTCATCCAGATCAAGAGGTTTTATAAGGGCGTTATTTCTGCAGATAAACGTTGGCAGGTTATTACATTTGATTTGGAAGGAAAGAAATAGTACGGAACCACGGTTGATTCTCCTCGACGACGAGAAAGCGTTCGATAGGGTAGAATGGGGATACTATTTTTGTAGGACGCTACACAGGTTTGGATTAGGATCCATATTTATAATTGGGTTAAACTTTGTACTGTGACCCAATGGTTCTCAGTATTAACAAATGGGAGGGTATGTCCCCTACTTTTCCCTTTACGAGGGGTACAAAGGCAGGGGATGTCCCTGAGCCACTAATCTTTGTTGGCTTGGAACCATTAGCCGCTGCCATCAGACGATAACATAATATCGAAGGCGCATTTCAGCAGGAGACGGAACACAATTGTTGTTGTACGGGCAGGATGAAGTCTTGGTGCTAACATACAAATCCAGAACAGCTGTCCCTCATATGTTATTCACTGATTGACTCCTCTCTCGTTATCTCAGGGTATAAAGTAATTGGGGGATAGTCAGAGGCAATGCCTTGGTCTAAACCTATGTCCACCAAATATTAGGTGAACAACCGCGGGAAATTGGCAGTTTAAAATGGCTCCCTTCAGGATCTTGGTATTTTGGCATAAAGCTTACCAGGCTTAAAAAACATTAATGTCGGAAAATTTCTCCCACTTTTCAGAAAATTGAGAGTACCTTGCAGAAATGGGCCAAATGTAGGGCTATCTCTGTTGGGAAAAATAAACATCCTAAATCATTGGTAGTAATCCACAAATTAATTATTTCACAATTATTTATTACCTTTGAGTTTCCTCCTTGTTATTGGAAGGTATCGCAAGACGATACATACTTTTTATTTTAATACGGGCAAGCAAAAGGACCTCTTTTTCAACAAAACAAAATTATGGGCAGCAAGGGAGGATGGGGGTCTTATGCTTAACGAGAGTGGATTTGGTTCTCACTATGTCCTTTTCTTCTTAAGCAGTTATCCAAAAGTTATATGGGTGAAAATCAAGTCCAGGATGGGTCTCGCAATTGAAAAAAGAGCTTGTTGAGCCTCTTCCAATACAGGCCTTTATCTCACTGACAGGGGAGACAGCTTTTCAACTAGAAAATCCAGTGTGATGTTTGCGAGAGAAAACTTGGAGAGATATCACACCAGGTATAGGAGTCAAAAACTTCTGTACCATGAAGTCACCTCCTTTGGGAATAACAATCTAATAAAAGTGGATAAAAAAAACTTTTATGGAGGGACTTGGTTCCAGGCAGGTATATTATCTTTTTTGAGGATCTTTTCAAGGATGATATTTTAATGTCTTTTGAAAGGCTGATGGTAAATACAAATTTCTAAGAGAGATTTTTGGAAATTTCTTCAATTGGTGGAGCTGTTATAATGGCAGTACAAAGGGAACACTTCAATCCTCACAACAGTGATACGAATTGTTTCAGAGCAATTTGATGGTTAAGGGCAGGACATCCAGGTTTTACAGTTCTAATTGAGACCAATCTCACCACAAGGCTTGATGGTTCAAAGAGTGCTTGGGAGAGAGGATTATGGGTTGGGATAGCGGGTGAGAACGTGGAGAGGAATTGTTGGGGTCCTGGTTTAAGACATCGAGGGAAGTTCAGACACAGTTAAATACATATAGGATCCTTCATAGGAGCTACTGGACTGCCTGCAAAAAATGGCAAGATTGAAATTCATTCCAATTCAATTCAGCTTTATTTTTATAGCGCCAAATTCACAACAACATGTCATCTTAGGCACTTTACAGTTTCAACCAGATCATACAGTCCCCCCACCCCTATTCCCCACTCCACCCCCCCCCCTCCCCCCCTCCCCCAAAAAATAAAATATAACAATTGAAAAAAAAAAATAAAATAAATTAGAATAAAAAATTGAATAATTGTAATTAAAAAATATAAATTGATACAAAGTTTTTATCTAAAGGAAAAACAGTTTTGATTGCATTGATCATAGACTCAAATACATAACTCACATAAGCATGCTTGTGAGACGACAGTGGAGAGGAAAATCTTTTAACAGGAGAAACTCCAGCAGAACCTGGCACAGTGTGATGAGGCCCATCTGCTGAAGGCCGACTGGGGTTCAAGGAGACCAGAAGCAGAGATACAAAAAGCAGCTGTAAAAGGCGGCCCCGTCCAGGAAACACACAGCCAGGCAGACGAGCTCCAAGGCAGCTCCCATGCCAGAGGACGAAGAGAGCACATCCACTCAGTCACGGTCAGAGAAACAGGACCACACTGGAAAACAGGCCGATCTCCAACATCTATAAACAAGGGTGTTGATAGAAGCAGCACAGCTGATGTTTCTTTCCAGGATGACGTCACAGCCAAACAGGAACAGACGAGGCAAAGCTACTCTGAGGAAAAGCAGAGAGAGCAGAAGGTTAGAGATTGAACTAACAGATTCTGCAGAATAGGAGAACAGAGAGAGAATGAAGCAGAATGATGAAATGGGGGTCCCTATGTCCTCCAAAAGTCTAAGCCTATAGCAGCATAACTATAGAGATAGCTCAGGATAACCTGAGCCACCTCTAACTATAAGCTTTATCAAAAAGGAAAGTTTTAAGCCTAGCCTTAAAAGTAGACAGGGTGTCTGCCTCACGGACTAAAACTGGTAGTTGGTTCCACAGGAGAGGAGCCTGATAACTAAAAGATCTGCCTCCCATTCTACTTTTAGAAATTCTAGGAACCACTAGTAAACCTGCAGATTGAGAGCGAAGTGCTCTGTTAGGAACATAAGGAACAATCAGATCTCTGATATAAGATGGAGCTTGGCCATTTAAGGCTTTATATGTGAGAAGGAGGATTTTAAATTCTATTCTTGATTTAACAGGAAGCCAATGAAGAGAAGCCAGGATAGGAGAGATATGATCTCTCTTTTTAATTTTCATTAGAACTCTGGCTGCAGCATTTTGGATCAGCTGAAGGCTTTTAACTACAGTTTGTGGACTTCCTGATAGTAAAGAATTACAATAGTCCAGCCTTGAAGTAACAAATGCATGGACTAGTTTCTCAGCATCACCCCTGGACAGGATATTTCTAATTTTTGCAATGTTCCTCAGATGAAAGAAGGAAATTCTAGAAACCTCTTTGATATGGGATTTAAATGACAGGTCCTGATCAAAAATAACACCAAGATTTTTTACTTTATTATCTGAAATCAGTTTAATCCCATCCAAATGAAGTGACTGGCTAATCAGTTTCTTTTTCAGAGACTCTGGTCCAAAGACTATAACTTCTGTTTTGTCTGCATTCAGAAGCAGAAAGTTGAAGAGTCATCCAGGTTTTTATGTCTTCAAGACATGCCTGTAATCTATGTAATGGGTTAGCTTCATCTGGATTTATAGACAGATATAGCTGGGTATCATCAGCATAACAGTGGAAATTAATCCCATGCTGTCTAATAATTCTACCAATTGGGAGCATGTATAAAGTAAAGAGAATTGGTCCTAGCACTGATCCCTGTGGTACTCCACAGGTAACCTTTGAGCGTGTTGAAGATCTATCATTAACATGAACAAACTGAATTCGATCAGATAGATAAGATTTAAACCAGTCTAGTGCTGTTCCTTTAATTCCAACAAAATATTCAAGTCTTTCTAAAAGAATATTATGGTCAACTGTATCAAATGCAGCACTAAGATCCAACAGGACGAGCACAGATACAAGTCCATTATCTGAGGCCATGAGAATATCATTAGTGACTTTCACCAGAGCTGTTTCAGTGCTATGATGAGCTCTAAAGCCAGACTGAAACTCTTCAAAAAGTTCATTATGGTGGAAGTGATCGCAAACTTGTTTGGCAACTACTTTCTCAAGAATTTTGGATAAGAAAGGAAGATTGGATATAGGTCTATAATTGACCAAGTCATCTGGGTCAAGAGACGGTTTCTTAAGCAGAGGTTTAATTACAGCAACCTTAAAAGCTTTAGGTACATATCCCTGTAACAGAGATAGATTAATCACATCTAAAATGGAGGAGGAGATCAAAGGGAATACCTCCTTAAATAACCTGGTTGGAACTGGATCTAACATACAAGTTGAAGGCTTAGATGAAGACAATAATTTTGCTAATTCAGAGAGTTCAACTGGATCAAAGCAGTCTAAACCCGGTTCAGATTCCATGACTACCTCAGGTACAATCGCGGATAGAGGAGTGCTTATGATCTTATTTTTAATAAGATCAATCTTATTTATAAAGAATCCCATAAAATCATTGCTGCTAAGAGCAGGTGGAATGGACGGTTCAACAGAGCTATGGCTCTGGGTGAGTTTGGCAACTGTATTAAAAAGAAATCTAGGATTATTCTTATTCTCCTCTATTAATGAGGAGAAGTATGCTGCTCTTGCTTTACAAAGGGTCCTCTTATACAGCAGTAAACCATTTTTCCAGACTAGGAAGGACTCTCGCAGGCCTGTGGAGCGATATATTCTCTCCAGTTTCCTAGCATTTTGCTTCAAAGTACGCAGCTCTGCATTAAACCAAGGAGCAAGCTTTCTATTTTTAACGGTTTTCATTTTCAAAGGAGCTGCGTTGTCTAAGGCAATACGCAGAGAACTAGCAACCCCATCAACAAAATCATCAATCCTGTGACAGGGGAATAAGCTAGCTTTTGCACCTCTGCACTCGCCTGCACGCAGTGACTCAGAGCAGAGAGAATGTGAAAGAGATTCTTTAAAAATTTATAAAACTGCACTTCTGATAAAAAAAAAAAAAAAAGGAAATTTTTTTTTCTACTAAAATTGAACTTCTTTTGGGGGCGGAGAACTCTGTTAAAGTACACTCCTGAGGGTTATAGAAAGTGTCAGAGAGGACAGGGTTCGTGAGGAATACTGTGTATTTCTTCACATGTCTATGCTGTACGCGCAGCACAAGATCCAAGTATGAAGATGGAATGCGTGGGATTTCACATTCCCGCCCCCCTCGTCCACCCCCCCAGCCAATAGTGTTAAGATAGCATTAAAGGTGCTGTTAAGCTATCGCCTTCAATGTAGCATGGATGTTAAAATCTCCATATGATGGACCTGTCAGTATTTAATCCCAAATAGAAAGGAAACTCTGAAAAATCATCCTAAAAATTCAGAGTAAGGACCTGGTGGACGATACAAAGTTACAAAAAGAAGAGGTTTTCTTGCCTTGAAATTTGGATCAGGGAAATTAAGGGTTAAATGTTCAAAAGAGTTGTAGGTATTAATTGTTTTGGGAGTAATCAGTAAGTCAGACTGGAAGATTGTTGCTACTCCTCCTCCTCGCCCAGAACTTCTGGGGATGTGAAAATTTAAATAGCTTGAAGGAGTTGCCTCATTTATGCTCACATAATCCTCTTGCTGCAGCCAGGTTTCTGTAAGGCAAAACAAGTCAATGTGATTATCACAAATCAAGTCATTAACTAGTAGACTTTTAGAGGAAAGCGATCTTATGTTAAACAGACCGCATTTAATTGTTTTAACTTTTTCCCCAATTGGAGTTATTTTGATTTTAATTAGATTATCATGATTTACTCCTTTGGGAATCTTTGCTAATTTATTAGATTTTGGTCGTGGGCAAGACACTGTCTGGATGGAGTAAAGAGTGGGTAACAGTAGAGAAAGCTGCAGGATGTGTGTTAAACTACAACTCTGCATCCTGGGGTCTGCACCCTGGGTGGTCAGGGTTTTGGGAGGACTAATAAATGTGGCAGATTACTAGAAAGAAGAGAGCGTGCACCCATCCAAAGTGGGATGGTTTGCCGTATCTCCGAATCAGACAGGCACTTTCCCCAAAAGGATTGCAATTATTAATGTAGCCCACGTTGTTTGCGGGCCACCATAGGAACAACCTGCGGTTGATTGACGACATTGCGGCTAAACATGTTTCATCAATGGGTCAGATCAGGGAGGGGACCAGAGAAAATTTACGGACTGTCGACATTTTTTTGGCAAACTTACCACACGAAGCAACACTAATTTAGTGACTCCGTTCGGGTAACCGGGTGTCATTACCACCAGCGTGAATAACAATCTTATGTATTTAACCTTATCCTTAGCCAGTAGTTTCAGGTAGGATTTGATGTCGCCCGTTCTGGCCCCCGGCAAACATTTGACTATGGTCCCTGGTGTCTCTAATGCCACGTTTCTGACTATGGAGCTGCCAATCACCAGAGTGGGCTTCTCAGTGGGTGTGTCACTGAGTGGGGAAAACCGGTTAGAAACGTGAACGGGTTGGTGGTGACCAGTGGGCAGAGATCCACGACTACGCTTTCTGCGTACAGTTACCCAATCGCCTGGCTGCTCAGGCACTTTTGGAGGACAGCTACGTGGGGGGCCTACTTCAACAGCCTGAAGCCTGGATTCTAACTCTGACACCCTCGCCTCCAAAGCTACAAAAATACTACACTTATTACACATCCCATTATCACTAAAGGAGGCAGAGGAATAACTGAACATCTGACACAGAGAGCAGGAGAGAGGAGAGGAAGAAGGAAGAGTTGGAAAAGAGTCAAGGGAGGGAGAGAGAGAAGCCATAGCAATGCTAAGCTAGCGCTAGCCTAGGCTAGCTACTTCTTGCTATCAGAAAATAAAACCGTGTGAAACTGACAAGTGCTCAGTAGAAAAGTGCAGCAGAAGGTGCTATGTTTTAAAGTAGTCAGTTAGAGTTACTTAGATACAGAGATATCACAGAGAAAATAACTTAACTTCAGATGGAGATCCTCTGAAGGTTGATTGAGGGAATCGGATATGTGCTGGCGATGTGATAGGAATAGAGGTACACTTACTCACATGTTGTACGAATGCCAAATGACTTGGAATCTCTGGGAAAATATAATAATATTGCTCAATAAAATATTCAAAATAGAGCTATCACGATGCCCTGCGCTCTGTATATTAGGGATAATAACGGAAGGGGTAAAGCTGTCAGCTCAGCAAACTTTATGGTGTAGACTTGCCCTTACTACAGGCTGCAGGATTGTCCTTAGGCATTGGAAAACAAAAAACAACATCCCATTTAATGAATGGTTGGGGGAGATGACCAAGGTTGCTAATTATGAACAGTTGATTTCTAAAATGAATAATAGACAGGAGGTATTTTTGAAAGTATGGGGCCCTTACATTGACACAGTTCTGAATGATTAATCCGTGAAAAACTGAAGCTGCCACTTTGTGTTTAAGATTATGGTCCTGCCTGATCTGAATGATATGTCATGTTTTTTGTGTCTGAAAGACTGAAAGAGAGGGGCTTTGCTGCCGGGTGGACATCCGAACTGCTGATTTTTACCCTATGTGTGTGCATAATTATCTTTAAAAATTACCTTGTTTTGTTTTTTTTTGTTTTTTTTGGGTTTTTTTTTTTTCGGTGTAAAAGTTTTGCTGAAACCCTTTTTGGAAAAGGGCAAAAAAAAAGAAAGTTACAAAAAAAAAAAAAAAAAAAAAAGTAGATCAGACAGCTATCCAGACCCTGCTGCCTGCGTCCTCACTAGAATATAAAAAGTGATCAGACAGCTGATCCAGACGCTCTGCTGCCCCCCCCCTCACTAGAACTTGAAATGATCAGACAGCGATCCAGACCCTGCTGCCTGCGTCTCCTAGAATATAGAAGAACAAAAAAGCTGACCAACCCTGCTGCCTGCGTCCTCACAAAAAACTATAAAAAGTAATAAACAGCTGATCCAACCTGCCTGCCGCGTCCTAATAGAATATAGAAAGTAGTCAGACAGCTGTCCACCCCCTGTCCTCGTCCTCACTAGAATATAGAAAGTAGAAGACAGCTGATCCCAGACCCTGCTGCCTGCGTCCTCACTAGAACATAGAAAGTAATCAGACCTGATCCAGACGGTCCCCTGCGCCCTCCACTAGAAAATAAAAGTAGATAACAGCTGATCCAGCCCTGCGGCCTGCGTCTCACAGACTATAGAAAGAGATCGACAGCTGATCCAGACCCGCTGCCTGCCCCCTCATAACTTAAAAAAGTAATCAGACGCTGATCCAGCCCTGCTGCCTGCGTCCCACTAGAACTATAAAAGTAAATCAGACAGCTGACCCAGCCCGCTGCTGCCTGCGTCCTCACTAGAACTATAAAAAAGTAGATCAGACAGCTGACCCAAGAGCTGCTGCCTGCGCCCTCATTAGAACTATAGAAAGTAATCAACACTATCCGGCGCTGCTGCCTGGTCCACCACTAAACTATGAAAGAGATCAAAGCTGATCCAAACGCTGCTGCCCGTCCTCACTAGAACTATAGAAAGTTGATCAGACACTGATCCAGACGCTGCTGTGGTCCTCTTTAGAACTTTAAAAAAGTAGATCAGACAGTGATCCAGACCCCTTTTTTCTCCCTGGTCCTCACTAGAACTATAGAAATAATCAGACAGTACCAACGCGCTGCCTGCGTCCTCTTAAAACTATAGAAAGTAGACAACATAAATCCAGACGCTGCCGCCTGCGTCCTCACTAGAACTATAGAAATAACAACAGCTGATCCGACCTGCTCCCTACGTCCTGAGTAGAACTATAGAAAGTAGAACAAACTGACCAGACCTCTGCCTATCCTGAGTAGAACTTAGAAATAGATCAGACAGTGATCCAGACCCTGCTCCCTGCGTCCTCACTAGAACTATAGAAAAAATCAGACAGCTGATCCACCCCCTGCTGCCTGCGTCCTCCTAGAACTAAAAAAAGTAGTCAGACAGCTGATCCAGACGCTCCCTGCGTCCTCACTGAACTATGAAAGAAATCAGACAGCTGTAAAAACGCGGGTCCCTGCGTCCTCACTAGAACTAAGAATAATCAAACGATCCAGACCCGCTGCCTGCGTCCCACAAACTTAGAAAGTAGATCGACAGCTGACCAGCGCTGCGTCTGCCCTCACAGAATAGAAAGTAGATCAACACTGATCCAGACCTGCTCCCTGCGCCCTCACTAGAACTATAGAAAGAAAATCAGAAGCTGATCCAGACGCTGCTGCCTGCTCCTCACTAAAAACATAGAAAGTAGATCAACAGCTGATCCGACCTGCTGCCTGCGCCTCATAAACTAAGAAAGTAGTCAACACTACCAACCCTGCTGCCTGGCCCCTCACTAGAACTATAGAAAGTAGATCAGACAGCTATCCAGACGCTGCTCCCTCTCCTGATAGAACTATAGAAAGTAATCAGACAGCTGACCCAAACGCTTTTTGCCTACGTCCTCACTAGAACATAAAAATTTGATCAGACAGCTATCCAGACGTGCTGCCTGCGTCCTCACTGAACTATAAAAAGAGATCAACAGCGACCAACGCTGCTGCCGGCCCACTAGAACTATAGAAAGTAGATCAACAGCTGATCCAGACGCGCCCCGGGGCGCCCTCACTAGAACTATAGAAAGTAGATCAACAGCTGACCCAGACGCTGCTGCCTGCGTCCCCTAAACATAGAAAGTAGATCAGACAGCTGATCCAGCCCTGCGCCTGCTCCTCATAAACTTAGAAAGTAGATCAACAGCTGATCCAGACGCTGTGCCAACGTCCTGAGTAGAATAAGAAAGTAATCAGACACTGATCCAACCTGCTGCCTACCCCTCACTAAACTAAGAAAGTAGATCAGAAGCTATCAGACGCTGCTCCCTTTGCGTCTAATAAACTATAGAAAGTAGTCACATCACCCCGGGTTTCTGAAGTTTTTTTTCCTCTGGCTCCCTGTAGCTCAGGAATAGACTTTAAAACCCTTCTGTTAGTCTAGAAATCACTGAATAATAGCACCTAAACCCAAAAATAGCTTTTTGTTAGTGCTACCTCACAGACCACTCAAACTTCAGTTCCAGCCTCCTCTGTCCACCAAAATTAAAACCCAAACAGGGAGAACAGATCATGCTCCAGGGATCTGACAAACCCCCGCAGCATCATGCTCCACGGATCGGGAACAAACTCCCAGCAGCATCTATGCCCACGGATCTGGAACAAACTCCCCACTCTATGCTCCACGACTGGAAAAACCCCCACAGATCTATGCCCCCACTCGGGAACAAACTCCCAGCGCATCTATATTCCATGGTTTGGGAAAAAAATCCCAGCAGAATCTATACTCCCGGATCTGGAACAAACTCCAGCAGCATCTATGTTCCAGGGTCGGGAAAAAACCCCCCCAGCGCATCATTTCCAGGATCTGGAACAAACTCCCACACATCTATGCCCCAGGGTTTGGGAGCAAACTCCCAGCAGAATCATGTTCCAGGGATCTGGAAAAAACTCCAGCAGAATCTATGCTCCACGGATCTGGAACAACTCCCGCAGCACTAACCCCGGATCTGGAACAAACCCCCAGAGCTCTATTTCCAGGGATCGGAACAAACTCCCAGCAAAATTAAAAACCCCAAAGGGATCTGGAAAAAACTCCCAGCAGCATCTATGCCCACGGATCGGAGCAAACTCCCGCACATCTATGCTCCAATCTGGAACAAACCCCCACACACTATTCCAGGGATAGGGAACAAACCCCGCGCTCTTGCTCCACGGATCTGGAGCAAACTCCCACCCGAATCTTGCTCCAGGGATCGGAACAACTCCCAGCACATCTATGCTCCCGGATCGGAAAACTCCCAACGCATCTATGCTCCACGGATCGGAAAAATTCCAACGCATCTATTTCCTGGATCGGAACAAACTCCCACAGAATTATCTCCACGGATCTGGAACAAATCCCGCAGCATCTAGCTCCAGGATCGGAGCAAACTCCCGCACATCTATGCCCCGGTCTGGAACAAACCCCCGCGCATTTTTGCCCAGGATCTGGAACAAACCCCCAGCAAATCTATGCCCACGGATCTGGAGCAAACTCCCACAGAATCTATGTCCATGGATCTGGAACAAACTCCCAGCAGCTCTAGCTCCCGGATCTAAAAAAACCCCGCAGCTCTATGCCCACGGATCTGGAACAAATTCCCCAGCAGCTCTATTTTCCCATGGACTGGAACAAACCCCCCCCAAGAAATTATACCCACGGACTGGAAAAAACTCCCACACACTAGCTCCACGGATCTGGAAAACTCCCCAGCATCTATGCTCCAGGGGTCTGGAACAAACTCCCAGCACATCTTGCCCCAGGGATCTGAGCAAACCCCCCCAGCAGTCATCTCCACGGATCGGGAGCAAACCCCAGCAAAATCTAGCTCCACGGATCTGGAACAAAACTCCCAGAGCATCTATGCCCCAACGGATCTGGAACAAACTCCCCAGCGCTTATGTTTCCGGATTAACAAACCCCCAAAGCAGAACTATACTCCACGTTTCTGGAACAAACTCCAGCAACATGCTCCACGTCTGGAGCAAACTCCCAGAGATCTAGCTCCCGATCTGAAACAAACCCCCCAGGCATTATGCTCCACGCTGGAACAAACTCCCAGCAAATTATCTCCCGGATTGGAGCAAACTCCCAGCAGCATCTATGTCCCGGATCGGAAAAAAACTCCCCCACATCTATGCCCAGGGATCGGAAAAAAAAATACCAGCAGCATCTATGCTCAAGGATTGGAAAAAAACCCCCAGCAGCATCTATGTTCCAGGGTTTTGGAACAAACCCCAGCAGCTCTATGCTCCACGGATCGGGAACAAACTCCCACAGCATCTATGCTCCAGGATCTGGAACAAAACCCCAGCAGCATCTATCTCCGGGATCTGGAGAAAACTCCCAGCACATCTATGCCCCAGGGGATCGGGAGCAACTCCCAGCGCACTATGCTCCGGGATCTGGAAAAAACTCCCAGCAGCTCTATGCTCCAGGATCTGGAAAAAAACTCCCAGCAGCATCTAGTTCCAGGGATCTGGAACAAATTTCCCAGCGCATCTATGCTCCAGGGATCGGAACAAACCCAGCGCATCATGTCCACGATCGGGAACAAACCCCCGCAGCATCTATGCTCCACGGATTGGAAGCAACTCCCGCACTTTTTATGCTCCACGGAACTGGAGCAAACTCCCAGCAGCATCTATCCCCCCGGATCGGAACAAACCCCCAGCACATCTATGCCCCACGGATCGGGGAACAAACTCCCGCGCATCTATGCTCCACGGATCTGGAACAAACCCCAGCAGCATTTGCCCAGGGATCTGGAACAAACTCCCAGCACATCTATGCTCCACGGATCTGGAACAAACTCCCAGCAGCATCTATGCTCCACGGATCTGGAACAAACTCCCAGCAGCATCTATGCTCCACGGATCTGGAACAAACTCCCAGCAGCATCTATGCTCCACGGATCTGGAACAAACTCCCAGCAGCATCTATGCTCCACGGATCTGGAACAAACTCCCAGCAGAATCTATGCTCCACGGATCTGGAACAAACTCCCAGCAGCATCTATGCTCCATGGATCTGGAACAAACTCCCAGCAGCATCTATGCTCCACGGATCTGGAACAAACTCCCAGCAGAATCTATGCTCCACTGGATCTGGAACAAACTCCCAGCAGAATCTATGCTCCACGGATCTGGAACAAACTCCCAGCAGAATCTATGCTCCACGGATCTGGAACAAACTCCCAGCAGAATCTATGCTCCACGGATCTGGAACAAACTCCCAGCAGAATCTATGCTCCACGGATCTGGAACAAACTCCCAGCAGAATCTATGCTCCACGGATCTGGAACAAACTCCCAGCAGAATCTATGCTCCACGGATCTGGAACAAACTCCCAGCAGAATCTATGCTCCACGGATCTGGAACAAACTCCCAGCAGAATCTATGCTCCACGGATCTGGAACAAACTCCCAGCAGAATCTATGCTCCACGGATCTGGAACAAACTCCCAGCAGAATCTATGCTCCATGGATCTGGAACAAACTCCCAGCAGCATCTATGCTCCACGGATCTGGAACAAACTCCCAGCAGAATCTATGCTCCATGGATCTGGAACAAACTCCCAGCAGAATCTATGCTCCACGGATCTGGAACAAACTCCCAGCAGAATCTATGCTCCACGGATCTGGAACAAACTCCCAGCAGAATCTATGCTCCACGGATCTGGAACAAACTCCCAGCAGAATCTATGCTCCACGGATCTGGAACAAACTCCCAGCAGCATCTATGCTCCACGGATCTGGAACAAACTCCCAGCAGCATCTATGCTCCATGGATCTGGAACAAACTCCCAGCAGAATCTATGCTCCACGGATCTGGAACAAACTCCCAGCAGCATCTATGCTCCACGGATCTGGAACAAACTCCCAGCAGAATCTATGCTCCATGGATCTGGAACAAACTCCCAGCAGAATCTATGCTCCACGGATCTGGAACAAACTCCCAGCAGAATCTATGCTCCACGGATCTGGAACAAACTCCCAGCAGAATCTATGCTCCATGGATCTGGAACAAACTCCCAGCAGAATCTATGCTCCACGGATCTGGAACAAACTCCCAGCAGAATCTATGCTCCACGGATCTGGAACAAACTCCCAGCAGAATCTATGCTCCACGGATCTGGAACAAACTCCCAGCAGCATCTATGCTCCACGGATCTGGAACAAACTCCCAGCAGAATCTATGCTCCATGGATCTGGAACAAACTCCCAGCAGAATCTATGCTCCACGGATCTGGAACAAACTCCCAGCAGCATCTATGCTCCACGGATCTGGAACAAACTCCCAGCAGAATCTATGCTCCATGGATCTGGAACAAACTCCCAGCAGCATCTATGCTCCACGGATCTGGAACAAACTCCCAGCAGCATCTATGCTCCACGGATCTGGAACAAACTCCCAGCAGAATCTATGCTCCACGGATCTGGAACAAACTCCCAGCAGACTGGAAAAGAGCTGAAACATTCTTTAAAATGCAGTTTGCTTCTTGTAATGATTAAAACTTTGCAAACTAGTCTTTTTTCCCCTGAATCACTGACCTTTGACCCACACAGATACCCCCCCCCCATATTAGATTATGAAAAAATTTGAAAAGTAGCTTTAAAAAATCAAAGTGCAAACAAAAGTCCATTATAAAAGAGATAGATAATAAATAAATATATACATATAAATAGATCATAATTAATTAATGAAAATAATAAAAAATGTTTTAAAATATGAATACAATTTTGCTACATTTATGAATTTAATAGTCTAATAATTTAGCAGCATTTAATTATTTAATATATAAACGACTCTATATTTAATGAACCAGAATAATACAATAGAATAAAAATAAATGATTAAAATAAGATAATTTGAAAACAAAATTAAAGAAATATGTTTTTAACCTGGATTCAAAGCAACTGAAGTTTTTACAGCTTTCTGTGGGTTTATTCCAGATTCTTTCTTCATGTTTGTTTCTGGTTCTGCAGATTTGATCCAGTAGATCAGAATGGTCTGACTGTCGATCCACTGACAGCAAGTCTGTATTGCATTTTTGAGCTGATCTATTCAGTGATTTCTAGACTAACAGAAGGATTTTTAAAGTCTATTCTCTGAGCTACAGGGAGCCAGAGGATGGAAATGATTAATTATGGGAAACCAAATGGCAGTTCAGTGTAATCAGATCCTCAGAGATGATCCCATATTGGAGAGTCTGTTTTTCCCACCGTTCTTCTCCCTGAATAACAGACAGAAGAACGGTGGGATCACCTGGATAACAGACGGAAAGAGGAAGCGCTCTGTGACAGCAGTGAGGGGAGATCAGATCACGAAGCTTGGAAGAGAACGTACATATAAAAAAATTATCTATTAACCCTTTTAGGGCACTCAGTGAAATACTTTAAATATCTACATTTAAAGCAAACAGTGCACTGCAAAAAACTGAAATCTAAGGGAGTCAATTTTTCTTAAAATGAGCAAGTACTGTAAGTGAGACACTTTACAAATGGAATAAGAAATTTTACATTTAAAATAAGGGAAATAAATGCAATGCAAACCAAATCCTGCTAAGAATTTGTCAATAATGCGTAAAAGCAGTCAGTCAGGCCGGCAGCTGATGTAACGTTCAAGAAGAATAATCAAGTATTTAGAGATTTATATAAGCAACCTGTTGATGAGAACAAAATGTGTCTTTCAGGTTTTAGTGGATGTTCAATGAAATGCCTGGATTTAAATGTTAAATGTTGAAGCTGAGAATAGAATTTTGATCCTGTTATAAAAACTGAAATTTAGATTGATCTGTTGTGTTGTTTATTTAAAGGATTTGAATTGGTGAGAAGAGAAAAACCAAGAATAACGCTGCTCCCTTTGTCCATTTTTTTTTTTTTTTTTGGTCTGCTTGGGTTTTAAAATGTCCTTCAGTGAGTCGTTCCAATTTGCAGCTTAATCGGATGTCACAGCTGGATCCGAGGGGAATTATCTGGCCTCTCAATCTTTATCTCAGTCCAGAGGTTGACATTGTGCTTCACTCACTTCGTCTCACAGTAGCTTCTCTTTGACCTCTACTTGTTCAATATAGCTTTGAGCTTTAACCACAGCAGGGCACATTGTTTATTCTCCTAGAGACGTGACGGTTATAACAGATTTATATTTAAGCCACGTGGCTTTTTGAAGCAGCTTTAAGGTAATTAGGAGGCACTAGATTTTATATCCCTGGTTTAATATAACAAGTTTGAACAGGCATGTTTTACTTGAAACTGTTCAAACTGTTTCTTTTCCTGCTACGTTTGCTGGATTAATGAAAAATTAATGTTCGCTGAATCTAAACATGAGAAAATAAAGGACATTTTAAAACATTAATGCCTGTCATGTGTTTACAGTAAGTGCATTATTTTTTTTGATGCAATACTGTTCTGAATAGAGCATGCAAACTGGGATTGATGATGATCAGTTTGGTCTGAATTTGGAATATTCCAGTTGCTCCAATGTTTCTGTAATTCTGTTATTTCATGTTTAAAGAACCGATTTCCTGGAGATTAAAGCCTGGAAGAAAAAAAATGTCAGTGCTTGATGTGAACCCAAGGTGACCAATTAAGTATTAGTCATATAAATTAGGAAGTCAGTCCTTCCATGGGTTTACTTACTGGCAAATCCTCCCTCTTCAAGTTGGCGATCCAACGACCAACCCGTCCGTGGAGGATCAGGAATCAGAAAGGTGGAATAACTCTTTTTTTCACTTTTACCCGATGTATTCCAGCATCCAGCTGCCATGCACGTGGGCATTGTCAGTTTCACTATAGCTCTGCTGAATTTCAATGGTGAAGTCCTCTGGAAATCTTCAATAATTGTTGTTGATTGCAGATGTGTCTAGTAGTTCCCATTGATTTAGCTTGTAAAGCGGGGAGAATGGCGCTAGGCTTACCGCACCGTGATGTCACTGCTGGAAGATGGCAGGAGGGAGGGGCTACTATATTTGGGCAAAAATGGCCGCTCCCAGACTCAGTGATCGCAAAGAAAATTATTATTTTCATTTTTTTACTGATTAACACTAAATTAATTGTTATTTAAACGCTAATTAATAAAACCGGACTTTTCCTTTATTAGTCAGTCCTCACTGGGGTCCATTTTACTTATAGTAGGGTCATTAGGCAGCTGAATTTCTCATCATACATTAGAAATCTCTTTCCGCCTAGCTTAGCTGGCTAATGTTTTGTGATTTCTACAGCATAATGTTCCTTTGCCATCAGGTGCTCAGACTGTTTTAGTTGGTCTTTGTATATAAAGCCAACAATCTTGGGTAACATCAATAACCATGTAACAACATGTTAATAACATAGAAAGTCACACTATATTACTTGGTAATATATCTTCAAAGCAGTTACCTGCATGCAATTATTACAATTATAATTGTAATTATTACAACAACATTCGGTGGATAATTACCATTAGATTAGAACATACCGGTTTCTATCGGCAACCACCTACCAACGGCTTACCAAGTAAATTGTAAACTGTAAAGTAAACTAATCATCAGATAATAGAGCATTATAAAACTGAACTCAGGTTACATATAAATAAGAGTTTAGTTAAGAAGTTTGGCTTGCTGTCTTCTGGGTTTGGTTGTCTGTTATATGCCGATTAATAAACTGCATTTTACAAGATATAACTAGTGATGCACCGATGCCAGTTTTTGTTCCCGGCAACGATACCTGGCTGTGCCGTATTACCCGATACTGATTCCATCTGTTTTGAAATTGATGTGTGTGTGTATGAAGAACTACATACTACTAGGATGTAAAATAATCACCATCATGGCTTCATGTCAAGCTGCTGCCTACCTTTGTGAAGCAGGAAAAAGACTAAAACAAAGTGAATCCAGTAGAACTTTTATTGCCTACCTGGAATGGGTGACAATAGTTGACGAAACTTTTGGCTCTCAGAATGGTATAAGTGCCCTATTGGTTGGTACTCACCGATACCGATACCCCCATTTTAGTGCTGACCGACCGATACTAATATCGGTACTGGTGCAACACTAATAATAACAAATACATTTTTTTGCTGACGGTGAAATGAAGTAGAAAATCAAAACTTCCCCACTTTCCTCGGCTGGTCCTTGGCAGGTCCCCTACAATTCCTTTCTTTTTAAACATCAATCTTTGTACTAAAATATTATTTCTGTCATGAACCCTGTAATTCAGTGAAAGGGTGGAGTCAGTGTGAAAGCATATGCAGGAGGGGGTCACTGCAGAGGCTGGACGTTGGAGGGAAGTTGGCTGCCATTCAGCTGGCATTAGACTGGGAACGGCCATTTTGAATGGCTGCTACTGTACCTTAAGGGTGTGCAAAATAATCGTCATATCGATGCATCGCGATTCTAATTTTTGTGATCAACTGCATCGATTCTTGAAGGCATAATAATAATAATAATGAATTTTATTTATCATGCACTTTACATTTGATTTCAAATCTCAAAGTGCTACAAAACAAGTTTAAAAGACCATAACATTAAAAACAGAGTAAAAAGACAGTCATTAAAATCAATACATTAAAAGGCATACGTAGCCTATTAAAAAAAATCTAAAATCAACAATTGTAGGAATTTCTAAAAAGGAAAGTTTTTAGTCCTTTCTTAAAATAATCCACCGTCTGTGGGGCCCTAAGGTGGTCTGGGAGGGCATTCCACAGACGGGGAGCTGCGGCTTCGAAGGCCCTGTCGCCCATTGTTTTTAGCCGTGTCCTGGGTGGGGCCAGACGGTGCTGTTGGCCTGACCGGGTCCGGGAAGAGGTGTGTGGTGTGAGCAGTTCAGGGAGATACATGGGGGCCGCACCGTGCACACAGTGATGGGTGTGCAGAAGAATCTTGTACTCTATACGGGCGTGAATGGGCAGCCAGTGTAAAGTGTGAAGGATGGGAGTGATGTGCTGGTGTTTCCTCACCCTCATCAGGACCCTGGCAGCGCTGTTCTGTACATACTGGAGCTTCTGAAGGCTCCTGCCAGAGATCCCGACGAGGAGAGCGTTGCAGTAATCCAGCCTGGAGGAGACGAAGGCGTGGACGAGCTTCTCTGCAGCAGGGAGGGATAGGGAGGGACGGAGTTTAGAGATATTACGGAGGTGAAAGAAGGACGTTTTGCAGATGGAGGTGACATGATTGTCAAAGGAGAGGTGGGGGTCAAGCTTGACCCCAAGGCTTGTAACAGAGGGAGAGAGGGGAATGGTATGACCACAGAATGAAACAGAGGTGAGAGGAGAGGAACGGAGTTGATGAGGAGTACCAGTTTGGATGGCCTCTGTTTTTGAGGCATTAAGCTGCAGGAAGTTTTGACTCATCCACGCCTTTATATCCTCCAGGCAGGAGCTGAGGCGGGTGACAGAGTTGGCGGGGGAGCTGGGAGGAGTCATTTTAATGTAAAGTTGTGTGTCGTCAGCATAGCAATGGAAGTTGACCCCATGCCTGCCGACGACACAACTAAGGGGGAGCATGTAGATGGTGAACAGGGTAGGGCCGAGCACGGAGCCCTGGGGGACCCCACAGGTGACAGTGTGAGGTCTGGATTTTGCCTCCCCCAGGGCCACGTACTCGGTCCTGTCAGTGAGGTAGGAGTGAAACCAGTGGAGGGCAGTGCCAGAGAGACCAATGAAATGCTGGAGGCGGTGGAGGAGGATGTGGTGATCTACTGTGTCAAACGCAGCAGACAGGTCAAGAAGAATGAGGAGGGACGTGAAACCGGAATCAGAGGCCATCAGCAGATCCCTGGTGACTCTGATGAGAGCTGTTTCTGTGCTGTGGGAGGGGCGAAAACCAGATTGGAATTTTTCATACAGATTATTGCATTTAAGGTGGTTGTGGAGCTGGGTGGAAACAACTTTTTCTAGGAGTTTGGAGATGAATAGGAGGTTTGAAATGGGTCTGTAGTTTGACAGAGGTTCAGGGTCCAAGGTGGTTTTTTTTAGGAGGGGTTTAATGAGGGCAGTTTTAAGGGTAGATGGGACGGTACCCGTTTCCAGCGAACTGGCTATTATTTTGGTTATGAGATGACTAATGGATTGATGGTGAGTTTTGAGCAGAGGGGATGGGAGGGGATCTAAAGAGCAGGTGGATGATTTAGATTTGCGGATGATGTTCTCGACCTCCTGCTGCGTTGGCAGAGAGAAGTGTGATAGGAGTTGTGTGGGAGATGTCTCAGGGGTATCAATAGTGGTGCTGTTTGAAGGTGAAAGTGAAGAGCGGATGCTGTCTATTTTTGATATGAAGAAGTCCAGAAACCGGTTGCAGTTTATATCTGTGTGGTTGTAGAATGAGGAGACCTGTGGTTTGAGAATATGGCTGATTGTGGAAAAGAGTTTTCTGGAATTACCTGGGTTATTGTTGATGAGCGAGGAGTAGTAATTGGACCTGGCCTTGGAGAGGGCTGTTGCATAATTTCTGCGATGTTCCCGGTAGGCCAATTTATGCACCGTCAGGCCAGATGTTTTATATGCCCGCTCCAGGACACGGCCAGACCTCTTCATTTGCCTTAGCTCTTTGGTGAACCAAGGAGCGGAACGTGTGAATGTGACAGTCCGGGTTATTACAGGAGCATGAGTATCCAGGATGGAGTTGAGGCTTGTGTTGTAGAAGTCCATTAAGTCACTGGCTGATGAGAGTGGAGAGGGGGAAAGATGCTGAAGATGTGAGCTGAAGGATGAGGAATCAATGTTTTTGATGTTTCTGAAAGTGATATGGCGTTTTGGTTTGGTGAAAAAGGTTATTGGGAGTCTAAATGTAACTGCCAGGTGATCTGAGACACCAACATCGTATATGTTGATGCTGGTGAGTGGAAGGGAGTCAGTTATAACAAGGTCCAGAGTATGCCCTTTGCTGTGGGTGGGGCATGAATCGATTATAAAAAAAAAAAAAGAACAAATAAAATACATGAATGGTTGGCACACATTAGCCAAACCAAGTGGAATACAACTTCCAGTCCAGCAGATGTCGCTGCGGATGTGTTGACGCCAGCTGCTTTGTGTCACAAGCATTTTCGGCCACGGGATACTGCGACGAGTCATATGAAATAAAACATGGAGGACACTGAGAAAATTCGCCCCGCGGCTCCATCACATTTCAAGTCAGATGCTTGGATGCATTTTGATATGATGCACGTCATTTGCAAAAGGGGAAATATACATTTGAATGTTTTCATTTCATTGGTTTAAAGAACCACTGAGGCCATGTAAACGGCACTGATTATCCTTATTTTGTTATTTTAAGTTTGATGAATCCTAAGATCTTTTTGTCAGTGTGTCCACGCCAGTAATAGTAATATTTGTGTCCAGTATTTGTTTCCATGGCAACACCTCCAAAAGTCGTTTCAATAAATACAGCTATGTATGAATTCAGTCGCTTTCAGTTATGAATCAATTGAAGACATGATCCAGATCACACCCAGCCAGTCAGCCACTGGTAAGGGCTGCATCTTTTTCTTACAGTGTTCAGTGAAAATATCGCAATGCATCGCAATATTTCAAGTATCATGATGCATCGTGATAGAATCGCATCGTGGCATGTGAATCGTGATTTGAATCGAATCATGACTTCTTTGCCAATACCCACCCCTACGTACCTGGTAAAAACAGTGTGAAATCTAAGAAGTCTGACCATACATTGTCCACCTAAAACTTTGAAGCACAGCACTTGACAAAATTCTCCGTAAAGTGTTTTGTTACCTAATATAGTGTAACTTATGTTATCACATGGTTATGGATGTAAATGAAAGCGTTACCCAATCCTGACCAGTTTTAACCTGATTTTGATCTTGTCAGTTTTTTTTTCGTCTCACTTTACTCCGTATCAATTGAAATCAGATCTTTTAGCTGGGATATTCTTCTGCTAAACCACTAATGTTTTAGATCCATATCGTCCATCAATCCTTCAAAAACTTTCCACAGGAACTCATGAGTAAGACTACATCAACTTTTATTCTCTGTTCAAAATCTACATACTATACAGGGTTTATGAGTCCTTGTCACAATGCAGAGCAGCGCAAACAGAGCAAGGGTTGGCCGGGGTAAAGGATGCAGGTCATGTTCTGCGCGGTGTTTTGTGTCTTGGTGCAGCTGAGCCTCTGCATTGATCGCTCACTAAGCCCCCTTCAACACAATGAAGGAAGTATCGATTTTGGGCCCGGTGTTTCAGAGCCGCTCACACGCTGATAACGGGACCTTCACCGTGTTGCTAAAAGCCCGGCGCTCCTCCTAAAAGGACTTACACTTTCCTGCACACAAACCGGCCGTAACTTTAAATAACACAACAGTAAACTGTTATAAAAAAGAAGCGGTTTAGTTTATTTGTAGAAAAACACT